>NC_134270.1:7660169-7855463 GCF_031893055.1 Leptodactylus fuscus
TATAACTACTATAATACTACTCCTATATACAAGAATATAACTACTATAATACTACTCCTATATACAAGAATATAACTACTATAATACTGCTCCTATGTACAAGAATATAACTACTATAATACTACTCCTATGTACAAGAATATAACTACTATAATACTACTCCTATGTATAAGAATATAACTAGTATAATACTACCTCCTATGTACAAGAATATAACTACCATAATACTACTCCTATGTACAAGAATATAACTACTATAATACTACGTCCTATATACAAGAATATAACTACTATAATACTACGTCCTATGTACAAGAATATAACTACTATAATACTATCCTATGTACAAGAATATAACTACTATAATACTGCTCCTATGTACAAGAATATAACTACTATAATACTACCTCCTATGTACAAGAATATAACTACTATAATACTACTCCTATGTACAAGAATATAACTACTATAATACTGCTCCTATGTACAAGAATATAACTACAGGTAGTCCTCGGGTTCCGACGGTCTCGGGTTACGACATTTCGTGGTTACGACAGCTCCCTTGTAACAGAAAACTGCCAGCACTCCCAGCTAGCAAGGACTAGCCTGCGGAAAATCAATGCTGGCAGCTTGCTGTTACAAGTGAGCTTGTAAAATAAAACCCTGAAACAGAATGTGAAACTTACCGTACGGTGCAGGGTGGGCGGGCGGGCATTCAGGCCTCCTCTTCCTCCGATGTCCTGACCACTTCCTCCGGCGCTCGCAAACTGTTAATGGCCAGGGCACATGCGCAGTATCATGATGCTTCTATTACGGCTACTGCGCATGCGCCCAGGCCATTATCAGCTTGCGAGCGCCGGAGGAGGAAGGAACATCGGAGGAAGAGGAGGCCTGAATGCCCGCCTGCCCACCCTGCACCGTACGGTAAGTTTCACATTCTGTTTCAGGGTTTTATTTTAAAGGGGGGGGGGGTTGATCCGTTCCTACGCGGCCTCGGTATGGTAGGTTTCCGACTTACGTCGAAATTCGGTTTACGACGCCGCGCAAGAACAGATCAACGTCGTAAGTCGAGGACTACCTGTACTATAATACTGCTCCTATGTACAAGAATATAACTACTATAATACTACTCCTATGTACAAGAATATAACTACTATAATACTACCTTCTATGTACAAGAATATAACTACTATAATATTGCTTCTATGTACAAGAATATAACTACTATAATACTACTCCTATGTACAAGAATATAACTACTATAATACTACGGCTATGTACAAGAATATAACTACTATAATACTACGTCCTATGTACAAGAATATAACTACTATAATACTACGTCCTATGTACAAGAATATAACTACCATAATACTACTCCTATATACAAGAATATAACTACTATAATACTACTCCTATGTACAAGAATATAACTACTATAATACTACTCCTATGTACAAGAATATAACTACTATAATACTGCTCCTATGTACAAGAATATAACTACTATAATACTACTCCTATATACAAGAATATAACTACTATAATACTACTCCTATGTACAAGAATATAACTACTATAATACTACTCCTATATACAAGAATATAACTACTATAATACTACTCCTATGTACAAGAATATAACTACTATAATACTACTCCTATATACAAGAATATAACTACTATAATACTACGTCCTATGTACAAGAATATAACTACTATAATACTACTCCTATATACAAGAATATAACTACTATAATACTACTCCTATGTACAAGAATATAACTACTATAATACTACTCCTATATACAAGAATATAACTACTATAATACTACTCCTATGTACAAGAATATAACTACTATAATACTACTCCTATGTACAAGAATATAACTACTATAATACTGCTCCTATGTACAAGAATATAACTACTATAATACTACCTCCTATGTACAAGAATATAACTACTATAATACTACTCCTATGTACAAGAATATAACGACTATAATACTGCTCCTATGTACAAGAATATAACTACAGGTAGTCCTCGGGTTCCGACGGTCTCGGGTTACGACATTTCGTGGTTACGACAGCTCCCTTGTAACAGAAAACTGCCAGCACTCCCAGCTAGCAAGGACTAGCCTGCGGAAAATCAATGCTGGCAGCTTGCTGTTACAAGTGAGCTTGTAAAATAAAACCCTGAAACAGAATGTGAAACTTACCGTACGGTGCAGGGTGGGCGGGCGGGCATTCAGGCCTCCTCTTCCTCCGATGTCCTGACCACTTCCTCCGGCGCTCGCAAACTGTTAATGGCCAGGGCACATGCGCAGTATCGTGATGCTTCTATTACGGCTACTGCGCATGCGCCCAGGCCATTATCAGCTTGCGAGCGCCGGAGGAGGAAGGAACATCGGAGGAAGAGGAGGCCTGAATGCCCGCCTGCCCACCCTGCACCGTACAGTAAGTTTCACATTCTGTTTCAGGGTTTTATTTTAAAGGGGGGGGGTTGATCCGTTCCTACGCGGCCTCGGTATGGTAGGTTTCCGACTTACGTCGAAATTCGGTTTACGACGCCGCGCAAGAACAGATCAACGTCGTAAGTCGAGGACTACCTGTACTATAATACTGCTCCTATGTACAAGAATATAACTACTATAATACTACTCCTATGTACAAGAATATAACTACTATAATACTACTCCTATGTACAAGAATATAACTACTATAATACTGCTCCTATGTACAAGAATATAACTACTATAATACTACTCCTATGTACAAGAATATAACTACTATAATACTCCTATGTACAAGAATATAACTACTATAATACTACTCCTATGTACAAGAATATAACTACTATAATACTACCTTCTATGTACAAGAATATAACTACTATAATATTGCTTCTATGTACAAGAATATAACTACTATAATACTACTCCTATGTACAAGAATATAACTACTATAATACTACGGCTATGTACAAGAATATAACTACTATAATACTCCTATGTACAAGAATATAACTACTATAATACTACTCCTATGTACAAGAATATAACTACTATAATACTACCTTCTATGTACAAGAATATAACTACTATAATATTGCTTCTATGTACAAGAATATAACTACTATAATACTACTCCTATGTACAAGAATATAACTACTATAATACTACGGCTATGTACAAGAATATAACTACTATAATACTACGTCCTATGTACAAGAATATAACTACTATAATACTACGTCCTATGTACAAGAATATAACTACCATAATACTACTCCTATATACAAGAATATAACTACTATAATACTACTCCTATGTACAAGAATATAACTACTATAATACTACTCCTATGTACAAGAATATAACTACTATAATACTGCTCCTATGTACAAGAATATAACTACTATAATACTACTCCTATATACAAGAATATTACTACTATAATACTACTCCTATGTACAAGAATATAACTACTATAATACTACTCCTATATACAAGAATATAACTACTATAATACTACTCCTATGTACAAGAATATAACTACTATAATACTACTCCTATATACAAGAATATAACTACTATAATACTACGTCCTATGTACAAGAATATAACTACTATAATACTACTCCTATATACAAGAATATAACTACTATAATACTACTCCTATGTACAAGAATATAACTACTATAATACTACTCCTATATACAAGAATATAACTACTATAATACTACTCCTATGTACAAGAATATAACTACTATAATACTACTCCTATGTACAAGAATATAACTACTATAATACTGCTCCTATGTACAAGAATATAACTACTATAATACTACCTCCTATGTACAAGAATATAACTACTATAATACTACTCCTATGTACAAGAATATAACGACTATAATACTGCTCCTATGTACAAGAATATAACTACAGGTAGTCCTCGGGTTCCGACGGTCTCGGGTTACGACATTTCGTGGTTACGACAGCTCCCTTGTAACAGAAAACTGCCAGCACTCCCAGCTAGCAAGGACTAGCCTGCGGAAAATCAATGCTGGCAGCTTGCTGTTACAAGTGAGCTTGTAAAATAAAACCCTGAAACAGAATGTGAAACTTACCGTACGGTGCAGGGTGGGCGGGCGGGCATTCAGGCCTCCTCTTCCTCCGATGTCCTGACCACTTCCTCCGGCGCTCGCAAACTGTTAATGGCCAGGGCACATGCGCAGTATCGTGATGCTTCTATTACGGCTACTGCGCATGCGCCCAGGCCATTATCAGCTTGCGAGCGCCGGAGGAGGAAGGAACATCGGAGGAAGAGGAGGCCTGAATGCCCGCCTGCCCACCCTGCACCGTACAGTAAGTTTCACATTCTGTTTCAGGGTTTTATTTTAAAGGGGGGGGGTTGATCCGTTCCTACGCGGCCTCGGTATGGTAGGTTTCCGACTTACGTCGAAATTCGGTTTACGACGCCGCGCAAGAACAGATCAACGTCGTAAGTCGAGGACTACCTGTACTATAATACTGCTCCTATGTACAAGAATATAACTACTATAATACTACTCCTATGTACAAGAATATAACTACTATAATACTACTCCTATGTACAAGAATATAACTACTATAATACTGCTCCTATGTACAAGAATATAACTACTATAATACTACTCCTATGTACAAGAATATAACTACTATAATACTCCTATGTACAAGAATATAACTACTATAATACTACTCCTATGTACAAGAATATAACTACTATAATACTACTCCTATGTACAAGAATATAACTACTATAATACTGCTCCTATGTACAAGAATATAACTACTATAATACTACTCCTATATACAAGAATATAACTACTATAATACTACTCCTATGTACAAGAATATAACTACTATAATACTACCTCCTATGTACAAGAATATAACTACTATAATACTACCTCCTATGTACAAGAATATAACTACTATAATACTACTCCTATGTACAAGAATATAACTACTATAATACTACTCCTATGTACAAGAATATAACTATTATAATACTCCTATGTACAAGAATATAACTACTATAATACTGCCTCCTATGTACAAGAATATAACTACTATAATACTACTCCTATGTACAAGAATATAACTACTATAATACTACTCCTATGTACAAGAATATAACTACTATAATACTACTCCTATGTATAAGAATATAACTACTATAATACTACCTCCTATGTACAAGAATATAACTACTATAATACTACTCCTATGTACAAGAATATAACTACTATAATACTACTCCTATGTACAAGAATATAACTACTATAATACTGCTCCTATGTACAAGAATATAACTACTATAATACTACTCCTATGTACAAGAATATAACTACTATAATACTACCTCCTATGTACAAGAATATAACGACTATAATACTACGTCCTATGTACAAGAATATAACTACTATAATACTACCTCCTATGTACAAGAATATAACTACTATAATACTACGTCCTATGTACAAGAATATAACTACTATAATACTACGTCCTATGTACAAGAATATAACTACTATAATACTACTCCTATGTACAAGAATATAACTACTATAATACTACTCCTATGTACAAGAATATAACTACTATAATACTACCTCCTATGTACAAGAATATAACGACTATAATACTATTCCTATGTACAAGAATATAACTACTATAATACTACTACTATGTACAAGAATATAACTACTATAATACTACTACTATGTACAAGAATATAACTACTATAATACTACTCCTATGTACAAGAATATAACTACTATAATACTACTCCTATATACAAGAATATAACTACTATAATACTACTCCTATGTACAAGAATATAACTACTATAATACTGCTCCTATGTACAAGAATATAACTACTATAATACCGCTCCTATGTACAAGAATATAACTACTATAATACTACTCCTATGTACAAGAATATAACTACTATAATACTACTCCTATGTACAAGAATATAACTACTATAATACTACTCCTATGTACAAGAATATAACGACTATAATACTATTCCTATGTACAAGAATATAACTACTATAATACTACTCCTATGTACAAGAATATAACGACTATAATACTATTCCTATGTACAAGAATATAACTACTATAATACTACGTCCTATGTACAAGAATATAACTACTATAATACTACTCCTATGTACAAGAATATAACTACTATAATACTACTCCTATGTACAAGAATATAACTACTATAATACTACTCCTATGTACAAGAATATAACTACTATAATACTACCTCCTATGTACAAGAATATAACGACTATAATACTATTCCTATGTACAAGAATATAACTACTATAATACTACTACTATGTACAAGAATATAACTACTATAATACTACTACTATGTACAAGAATATAACTACTATAATACTACTCCTATGTACAAGAATATAACTACTATAATACTACTCCTATATACAAGAATATAACTACTATAATACTACTCCTATGTACAAGAATATAACTACTATAATACTGCTCCTATGTACAAGAATATAACTACTATAATACCGCTCCTATGTACAAGAATATAACTACTATAATACTACTCCTATGTACAAGAATATAACTACTATAATACTACTCCTATGTACAAGAATATAACTACTATAATACTACTCCTATGTACAAGAATATAACGACTATAATACTACTCCTATGTACAAGAATATAACTACTATAATACTACTCCTATGTACAAGAATATAACGACTATAATACTACTCCTATGTACAAGAATATAACTACTATAATACTACTCCTATATACAAGAATATAACTACTATAATACTACTCCTATGTACAAGAATATAACTACTATAATACTGCTCCTATGTACAAGAATATAACTACTATAATACCGCTCCTATGTACAAGAATATAACTACTATAATACTACTCCTATGTACAAGAATATAACTACTATAATACTACTCCTATGTACAAGAATATAACTACTATAATACTACTCCTATGTACAAGAATATAACGACTATAATACTACTCCTATGTACAAGAATATAACTACTATAATACTACTCCTATGTACAAGAATATAACGACTATAATACTACTCCTATGTACAAGAATATAACGACTATAATACTGCTCCTATGTACAAGAATATAACGACTATAATACTACCTCCTATGTACAAGAATATAACGACTATAATACCGCTCCTATGTACAAGAATATATGTTTGGCTATGTTGCCTCCTCCTCCCTTCCATACGTTCCCCTATAGGTGTATGGTTTCTGTATATCTGGTGGTGTGTTCCTTCTTCTTGCGGCGTATCTTACAGTATAACCCTCCAGTTTCGCTCCCGTTGTGGCATACGTTTCAGGCCTGTAACTAGTTAGGGCTGGCTCTTATCCAGGCCTTCTGGTAACGTTTAACAATGGGCCTGGACCACATCCAGACGTTCTCACTATAGAGAGATGACTGCTGTGACCCAGCGTCTACAAGACAGGACGACGTTAACCCATGCCACCACTGGGTTCCCTGCCAGGACACGACCAGCTCCGCACTGTAATTACTACTGACATTTTGCCTCTGGGCAGTTGCATCAAAACAGATCCCATATTGCCAGTGAGTAAGAAATCTTCAGTATCTGGGTCTTGTAGAGGAAATATGGCCGCCATTGTATTAAATAAGAAAATCCTCTTATAAAGAAGTTCTTAAAGGGCTTCTACACTTTGGCGAATCCCTACTTGTTGTCAAGAAGTTGAGAATAAACATTCCTCTTGCTCTTACTCTTAGTAATCAGCTGCGATCAGTGGAGGGAACCTGGCAATAAGTGTTCAGTTTTCCTGCAGCGCCACCACAGGGCAAATGAAGAATTACACTGCGTCCATGTAAGTTAGTGGTTTGTGTAATGCAGAAGATCACCTCAGGGCCACATTACACCGATACATCAGCTGTGCCTATATCGATGCGTATGAGTCCTATAACCCTTCGGATTGTCCCCCATCTTTCCTAATATCACAATGAAGACTTCAATGACTTTCGTCTTTCTTATTCTCTCTAGGACAGATCCTGTTTCAAGTATTTGGTGATTTGTGTCCCTTCCCCCTCCCCGGAGAGTCGCAGCTTTGACTCCGGCACATAATCTTGTCACCTTGGCTGCTGCTTCCGATTTTCCGAATATTAGAGAGGAACGAGCCAGAATTAGCTCCGAAGCTCTTAGTACTAGTCCTAAAATAGTAATGGGATTTGTACCCTCCATATATTTATAGGGGGTTTCCTGGACTGTGATATCGACGACCTATCAATATTAGATCGGTGACAGTCCTACGCGTCACACCTGCAGATCAGCTGTCATTGGGGTGAGGTTTGCTTCTATTCTGGTGCCAGTGATGACATGTCCAGAAGACGTCACAGCTCGTGTCCAAATACTGCAGCCGCTTCAATTAGCTGATCTGTAGAGGTCCCGGGTACCAACCAAATATTCATGACCTACCCTATCATAGTCCCAAGTCACTGCCTTCTACACTGTACTGCTGAAATACTCTGTACTGCAGGCAGATACTTCTTCTCCCATTTGTCTCCATTCCCTCACACCACGGTCCTGGCACTGACCATGAAGTCCTGGTATTAGTGGAGGTCACTTTCCCCTTAAAATCAGCCCAGTCCTCTCCCAATGCTGAGGAAGGTAAATACTAAAATGTAGAGAAATGGATGTAACTCAGATTGACCACTAGGAGGCAGCATGGCCCAGAGCTCGGGGGTGGTAAATGCTTTACAATGTAAGATAAGATAAGATAATCCTTTAATCCCTCTTCCTACTTCCTGGCGCCCTTAGTGGCTGCCTGATACAGGGCTCCAAGCTGGGAGCAATCTCTATTTTTCCTTTCTCACTCTTTTCCTCTGTATCTTCAAGAATCGTGTAACTAAGCAATCTAGCACTATGAATTAGCAACTATAAATCGAATGGAAGACCCTGTGGAGTATTTTGTTTCCATTGTAAAGCATGGACAACGACAAGACCTGGTTCAGCTGGTTTACACATGTGCCTGTTACCATCCCCCCAGCTAGGACAGAATGGCTCACCATGCGGCAAGGAGGAGAAACTTACATGGAAATGCGGACTTCTTCCTTCAAGGAGATGATTTTTGGAGTCTATTGCTGGTGTGTGAAGATGCCTACAGCTGACTGGTATTTCTTTCTATTACTGTGGACACGTGGGACACTGTTACAGCCTGGGAACCATCACCCACTTACCCCAGGAGTTATGGAAGCTTGGCAAGAGAGCAGCACCCTGTATACCTGGATGGCTTCAGACCTCTCTGGGCAGTAGAAAATAGTGGTAAGAAGAACGGAGGAGGGCTGTGATGAAGGACATTTGGGGCATTTTTTGTGGTTAATGGACAATAGTGCTGATACAAGATACCGAACTATCAGCTGTGAGCAGGAGATCTCACCACCTACAAAAGGAACTGCCACATGTTATCATGATAGCTGCATATGTCCCCCACCTCTGCAAAAATGTTTTCTGCTTGTTATATCCACATGCTGTGACCCCCCTCCTCATGTCCTCCAACCACGGTCGGGCTGTATTATTATTATTATTATTATTATTATAATTATTATTATTAACAACACTCCACACAGAGAACTAAATGATCCTGCAGTGTGTCTGTGTTTCTTTCCTTTTTAGTTGCTCTGATTCCTAGGATTTCTCTATCTGCCATGAGCTTCTATGTGTTTCTCTCTCGTTATATACTACTGTACCATCTATGAAACTGTATCACTGAAATTTCCCCATTGTGGGACTATTAAAGGATTATCTTATCTTATATACCATATATATACTGTATATAGTAGTTGCCTATAGGGTAAGCCTGTCATTGCAATGGCTGGACCTGCAGACCCCTCCCCACCGTTATAGCCTTGGTGCCCATAATTAGACCAATAATGAACATCCCCCACATTCTGAGATGACGTTGCGCCCAGTGTTAGTCTTGGAAAATTAAACTCCTAACAATCCGTCACGTCCTATGTATAGTAAGATGTATCTAGGTGTATTATAATGTGGACTAGTATACACCATGGCATCTATCCTTGTATGACCACAGCCGCTGTCATCCTCCGGAGCTGCACTCTTAAATATAACCAGATACTCACTCGCAGTGTATTTATGAATTGCTAAAAAGCTATGTAAACAGTATGACACACGAAACCAAGAGGGGAACATGAGCCGCCCCTGGCCCAGCTAAAATGTGACCGAGAAATGTCTGTGCCAAGTAGTGGATGTAATGGATCATGGAGGAAGAGAAGGAGCCGGACAGGGCAATGACACTCGGGGTACAGGAGAATGACAGGCTGATACTTGGGGTACAGGGTAATGACAGGCTGATACTTGGGGTACAGGGTAATGACAGGCTGATACTTGGGGTACAGGATAATGACAGGCTGATACTTGGGGTACAGGGTAATGACAGGCTGATACTTGGGGTACAGGATAATGACAGGCTGATACTCGGGGTACAGGGTAATGACAGGCTGATACTTGGGGTACAGGATAATGACAGGCTGATACTTGGGGTACAGGATAATGACAGGCTGATACTTGGGATACAGGATAATGACAGGCTGATACTTGGGGTACAGGATAATGACAGGCTGATACTTGGGGTACAGGATAATGACAGGCTGATACTTGGGGTACAGGATAATGACAGGCTGATACTTGGGGTACAGGATAATGACAGGCTGATACTTGGGGTACAGGATAATGACAGGCTGATACTTGGGGTACAGGATAATGACAGGCTGATACTTGGGGTACAGGATAATGACAGGCTGATACTTGGGGTACAGGGTAATGACAGGCTGATACTTGGGGTACAGGATAATGACAGGCTGATACTTGGGGTACAGGATAATGACAGGCTGATACTTGGGGTACAGGATAATGACAGGCTGATACTTGGGATACAGGATAATGATAGGCTGATACTTGGGGTACAGGATAATGACAGGCTGATACTCGGGGTACAGGATAATGACAGGCTGATACTCGGGGTATAGGATAATGACAGGCTGATACTTGGGGTACAGATAATGACAGGCTGATACTTGGGGTACAGGATAGTGACAGGCTGATACTTGGGATACAGGATAATGACAGGCTGATACTTGGGGTACAGGATAATGACAGGCTGATACTTGGGGTACAGGATAATGACAGGCTGATACTTGGGGTACAGGATAATGACAGGCTGATACTTGGGGTACAGGATAATGACAGGCTGACACTTGGGGTACAGGATAATGACAGGCTGATACTTGGGGTACAGGATAATGACAGGCTGATACTTGGGGTACAGGATAATGACAGGCTGATACTCGGGGTACAGGATAATGACAGGCTGATACTCGGGGTACAGGATAATGACAGGCTGATACTTGGGATACAGGATAATGACAGGCTGATACTTGGGGTACAGGGTAATGACAGGCTGATACTTGGGGTACAGGATAATGACAGGCTGATACTTGGGGTACAGGATAATGACAGGCTGATACTTGGGGTACAGGATAATGACAGGCTGATACTTGGGGTACAGGATAATGACAGGCTGATACTCGGGGTACAGGATAATGACAGGCTGATACTTGGGGTACAGGATAATGACAGGCTGATACTCGGGGTACAGGATAATGACAGGCTGATACTCGGGGTACAGGATAATGACAGGCTGATACTTGGGGTACAGGATAATGACAGGCTGATACTCGGGGTACAGGATAATGACAGGCTGATACTCGGGGTACAGGATAATGACAGGCTGATACTTGGGGTACAGGGTAATGACAGGCTGATACTCAGGTACAGGGTAATGACAGGCTGATACTTGGGGTACAGGATAATGACAGGCTGATACTTGGGGTACAAGATAATGACAGGCTGATACTCGGGGTACAGGATAATGACAGGCTGATACTCGGGGTACAGGATAATGACAGGCTGATACTCGGGGTACAGGGTAATGACAGGGTGATACTCGGGGTACAGGATAATGACAGGCTGATACTCGGGGTACAGGATAATGACAGGCTGATACTTGGGGTACAGGATAGTGACAGGCTGATACTCGAGGTACAGGATAATGACAGGCTGATACTTGGGGCAGAGATGGAGAGGACATGAATCTGGGGGCAGAGATGGGGGACATGAATCTGGGGGCAGAGATGCAGGGAGATGAATCTGGGGGCAGAGATGGAGTGGACATGAATCTGGGGGCAGAGATGGGGGGACATGAATCTGGGGGCAGAGAGGGAGGGGACAGGAATCTGGGGGCAGAGATGGGGGACATGAATCTGGGGCAGAGATGGGGGACATGAATCTGGGGGCAGAGATGGAGGGGACATGAATCTGGGCGCAGAGATGGGGGACATGAATCTGGGGGCAGAGATGGGGGACATGAATCTGGGAGTAGAGATGGAGAGGACATGAATCTGGGGCAGAGATGGAGGGGACATGAAACTGGGGGCAGAGATGGGGGACATGAATCTGGGGACAGAGATGGAGGGGACATGAATCTGGGGGAAGAGATGGGGGACATGAATCTGGGGGCAGAGATGGGGGACATGAATCTGGGGGCAGAGATGGAGAGGACATGAATCTGGGGGCAGAGATGGGGGACATGAATCTGGGGGCAGAGATGGGGGACATGAATCTGGGGGCAGAGATGTGGAGACATGAATCTGGGGGCAGAGATGGAGGGGACATGAATCTGGGGGCAGAGATGGAGAGGACATGAATCTGGGGGCAGAGGTGGGGGACATGAATCTGGGGGCAGAGATGGGGGGACATGAATCTGGGGCAGAGATGGAGGGGACATGAATCTGGGGGCAGAGATGGGGGACATGAATCTGGGGGCAGAGATGGCGGACATGAATCTGGGGGCAGAGATGGAGAGGACATGAATCTGGGGGCAGAGATGGGGGACATGAATCTGGGGGCAGAGATGTGGAGACATGAATCTGGGGGCAGAGATGAAGGGACATGAATCTGGGGGGCAGAGATGGAGGGACATGAATCTGGGGGCAGAGATGTGGGGACTTGAATCTGGGGGCAGAGATGGAGGGACATGAATCTGGGGGCAGAGATGGGGGGACATGAATCTGGGGCAGAGAAGGAGGGGAGACTTGAATCTGGGGGCAGAGATGGGGGACATGAATCTGGGGGCAGAGATGGGGGACATGAATCTGGGGCAGAGAGGGAGGGACATGAATCTGGGGGCAGAGATGGAGGGGACATGAATCTGGGGGCAGAGATGGAGGGACATGAATCTGGAGGCAGAGATGGAGGGACATGAATCTGGGGGCAGAGATGGAGGGACATGAATCTGGGTGCAGAGATGGGGGGACATGAATCTGGGGGCAGAGATGGAGGAGACGTGAATCTGGGGGCAGAGATGGAGGGATATGAATCTGGGGGCAGAGATGGGGGACATGAATCTGGGGGCAGAGATGGAGGGGACATGAATCTGGGGGCAGAGATGGAGGGGACATGAATCTGGGGGCAGAGATGGAGGGGACATGAATCTGGGGGCAAAGATGGAGAGGACATGAATCTGGGGGCAGAGATGGGGGACATGAATCTGGGGGCAGAGATGGGGGGACATGAATCTGGGGGCAGAGATGGGGGACATGAATCTGGGGGCAGAGATGGAGGGGACATGAATCAGGGGGCAGAGATGGAGGGACATGAATCTGGGGGCAGAGAGGGAGGGACATGAATCTGGGGGCAGAGATGGAGGGGACATGAATCTGGGGGCAGAGATGGAGGGACATGAATCTAGAGGCAGAGATGGAGGGACATGAATCTGGGGGCAGAGATGGAGGGACATGAATCTGGTTGCAGAGATGGGGGGACATGAATCTGGGGGCAGAGATGGAGGAGACGTGAATCTGGGGGCAGAGATGGAGGGATATGAATCTGGGGGCAGGAATGGGGGACATGAATCTGGGGGCAGAGATGGAGGGGACATGAATCTGGGGGCAGAGATGGAGGGGATATGAATCTGAGGGCAGAGATGGAGGGACATGAATCTGGGGGCAGAGATGGAGGGACATGAATCTGGGGGCAGAGATGGGGGGACATGAATCTGGGGGCAGAGATGGAGGAGACATGAATCTGGGGGCAGAGATGGAGGGGACATGAATCTGGGGGCAGAGATGGGGGACATGAATCTGGGGGCAGAGATGGAGAGGACATGAATCTGGGGGCAGAGATGGGGGGACATGAATCTGGGGGCAGAGATGGGGGGACATGAATCTGGGGGCAGAGAGGGGGACATGAATCTGGGGGCAGAGATGGAGGGGACATGAATCTGGGGGCAGAGATGGAGGGACATGAATCTGGGGGCAGAGATGGAGGGACATGAATCTGGGGGCAGAGATGGAGGGGACATGAATCTGGGGGCAGAGATGGAGGGACATGAATCTGGGGGCAGAGATGGAGGAGACGTGAATCTGGGGGCAGAGATGGAGGGATATGAATCTGGGGACAGAGATGGGGGACATGAATCTGGGGGCAGAGATGGAGGAGACGTGAATCTGGGGGCAGAGATGGAGGGATATGAATCTGGGGGCAGAGATGGGGGGACATGAATCTGAGGGCAGAGATGGAGGGGACATGAATCTGGGGGCAGAGATGGAGGGGGGACATGAATCTGGGGGCAGAGATGGAGGGGACATGAATCTGGGAGCAGAGGTGGGGGACATGAATCTGGGGACAGAGATGGGGGACATGAATCTGGGGACAGAGATGGGGGACATGAATCTGGGGGCAGAGATGGAGGAGACGTGAATCTGGGGGCAGAGATGGAGGGATATGAATCTGGGGGCAGAGATGGGGGGACATGAATCTGAGGGCAGAGATGGAGGGGACATGAATCTGGGGGCAGAGATGGGGGACATGAATCTGGGGACAGAGATGGAGGGACATGAATCTGAGGGCAGAGATGGGGGACATGAATCTGGGGGCAGAGATGGAGGGGACATGAATCTGAGGGCAGAGATGGGGGACATGAATCTGGGGGCAGAGATGGAGGGGACATGAATCTGGGGGCAGAGATGGGGGACATGAATCTGGGGGCAGAGATGGAGGGACATGAATCTGGGGGCAGAGATGGAGGGACATGAATCTGAGGGCAGAGATGGGGGACATGAATCTGAGGGCAGAGATGGGGGACATGAATCTGGGGGCAGAGATGGAGGGACATGAATCTGAGGGCAGAGATGGGGGACATGAATCTGGGGGCAGAGATGGAGGGACATGAATCTGAGGGCAGAGATGGGGGACATGAATCTGGGGGCAGATGAAGGGTGTATATGAAACTGGGGGAGAAATGATAGAGGGGGGACATATAATTTACGGGTGACTGTAGGAGGATTATACTGTGTGCGGGCACATGAAAAATTAATGAGAATGGGAGGAGTCAACACAAAAGTGGGTGGGGCTAAATTTGCAGAGGCGCGCTATGCACGCCGCACTTTTTGTCCCTCTTTTGGTTCTTCAAACGTTGGGAGGTATGGTATTCCCAGGTGTTTTTCGGGGGACCACGGATGTCCGCTGTATCAGCTCTGCAGCCGCCCCTTTGGTCTTTACTACGCTTGCCATATTACGTGGTCACTGAGCGTCCGTGGGGTATCGCCAGGTTTGGGGAATATAAAATGGCGACCTGGTATTAAGTTAGTTATAAAGAAGCCGTGTCCATTGGCAACCAATCAGATTGCAGCTCTCAGTTTCCAAAGTCCCTGTGTTGTATGAAAGCTGCGTCCTTATTGGTTGCTCCATTTGTCTCTTCCACTGATGATTACAATAGCCGATACGTCATCCCTAGGAAACACTGACGGCCATTTTATAAGCTTCTCTTAGGGAGAGTGCAGGCATCGTCCAAACTGACCAATGAGATCATTGCTTTCATTTTCAGACTCGATAAAAGCTGAAATCTGATTGGTTGCTATGGGCCGTGCAGCCTGGGGCCTGTATACAGGGAGGTCTGATGGCCAGTGGTCTGGAAATGGGGGAGCCTATGTATTTTAGGGGGTCTGTATTATCTCGGGGGGATCACTATTTATTTCGGAGGCCATTTTTATGGGGCCTGTTCATATTTAGGGAATAACTGCCGAAGGCCTAAGTACAGAAGTCTGCCCAAAAAGGGGGTGACCTCCTGGACCCCGAAAGAGGAGGCAAATCTCCAGGACCCCACAGATTGCTCCCGCGTCTATATGGGACTTGGGCACCATAACGTTACGTGGCCAGCGCATTTCATGTCCGCACCACAAGGCAGCGCCGTGACGGTGAGCAGAAGGCCTCATTTTCCCCGTGCACTTTGCACCCCATTCTATAGGCACCACCTTTGGAAGTGTTGGGGGTTTGTATATACAGCTGATCTATGAGCGGTCCGGGGTGCGAGTGGTATTGCAGCTCAACGCGTGAATGTAGATGAGCTGCAATACCACAATACAACCTGTGGACAGCTGTGGCGCTGTTTTTCCAATAAGTCAGCCGCGTTTCCTTTATCCCGTACATTGTCTCATTTCCTAATTAGATTATTATACAATGGGGAGAATACAGAACACGCAAATAACATGGCGGCCGTCAGGTGCCGCGCCTTCCCTGGTACGCTGCGCTTAGTTTCTCACCGACAGGAGCTGGAAGCCATCAGACGTTAAAGTGACACTAAAAATTAGGCCAAGTGTCAGAAATAAATGGGGAGACTGGCCGCTCTGCTCATCAATGTGACAGCCCCCCAGCATCGCCGCAACGCCTCCGTCTCCACCGTACCCTGTCTATGAACTTACAGCCAGTGACATCACCACATCAGATAGTCGCGGCTGCTGCGACACTTGCCAAATGTGACCATAATTGCTGCAAGTAAATGGACTGGTGTCAGGGGCAGGAAGAAATGGCATTCATTTAGGGCAGGGGTAGGCAACCTTTTCTGTTCGGCGTGCCGATTTAAATTAAAAAATCAAAGATGAGGTCCTCGGAGTGCCGGGCAATAATTGTAAAGCCGACGACACCTACACTAAAGTCATATAGCACAACATAGGGGTGCTGTCATACTGCGCTCCCAGCCACATGCGCTTACCACTATTTGCCTGGGTACACATGTGCTTTTCCATTAGAAGCAATGTAAGTACATGTGTAACCCACAATTAGTGGTAATGTATGTGACTGGGAGCAGAGTGAGGTCATACCTGTAGAGTGGTGACACACAATGTACCTGTATGCTCCATCCAGTCCTTGTCCGTTAGTAACTTCAGTTTTCTGTAAGGGAGCGTTCACACTACCGTCGGTGTCTGACAGCTAGTGTCCGCTGCTAATGTCCGTTCAGAATCTTGTGCGGATATTAGTATCGGACACTAGCTGTGTCCGTGACATTTTGCATTGATTTAAATGGAGATCGGGTGCGTTCTTTTACTGTCCGTGCCTGTCCTTAACAGTCCGTTCACAAAGATGTCCAACTTTTCAAGCGGACAGCAAAACCCGACATGTAGGTTTTTCTGTCCGCTTGAAAAGTCGGACATCTTTGGGAACGGACACTTAAGGACACCCATGAACAGTAAACGAACGCACCCGATGTCCATTTAAATCAATGCAAAATGTCACAGACACAGCTAGTGTCCGATACTAATATCCGCACAAGATTTTGAACGGACATTAGCAGCGGACACTAGCTGTCAGACACCGACGGTAGTGTGAACGCTCCCTAAGTGAAACGCAGATTAATTTGTCACTTTTAGTTCCTGGCGGTGCAGTAACAGCAAAACCCCAGCCAGGAATAAATGGGTGTCACACTTACAACAAAGTGGCCGCACTGGTGCCCGGGACTGGATTTGGCTATAATTGCATCTAGTTACAGTGTCACCACCCAATAGAATCACACTAAGGCTGAGGCCCCACATTACAAAAATGCTGCTTTTTTATTGCAGATTTGGCTGCGTTTTTTTTTACGTCAAAGCCAAGAATGGCTAGAAAACGAATGGGAAATATATGGGAAGCTTCTTATACGTCTCCCTCCAGCTCAATCTACTCCTGGCTTCGGCTCAAAAAAACCAGCAAAATCTGCAACGTAAAAAAGCTGTTTCTGCAACGTGGGGCTTTAGCCTAAGGCTGAGGCACAGGGAACACGGCTTTTTTTGTTACATATTTTGCTGTGTTTTTCTGAGCCTAAGCCAGGAGTGGATTGAGCAGAAGGGAGACGTATAAGAAGCTTCCTATATATTTCCCATTCCTTCTGTAGCCATTTTTAGCTTTGGTTGAAATAAACCGCATCAAAATCTGCAACAAAAACGCTGCATTTCTGCAACGTGGGGCCTCAGCCTTACGCCTCCTGCATACAAATGGCACGGATGTGGTTTTCACTGACCTATACATTAGAAATGAATTGACAGGGCTGCAAATGCAGACAGATATAGGGGATGTATAGGACAGATATAGGGGATGTATAGGACAGATATAGGGTATGTATAGGACAGATATAGGGTATGTATAGGACAGATATAGGGGATGTATAGGACAGATATAGGGTATGTATAGGACAGATATAGGGGATGTATAGGGCAGATATAGGGGATGTATAGGGCACATATAGGGTATGTATAGGGCAGATATAGGGGATGTATAGGGCACATATAGGGTATGTATAGGACAGATATAGGGGATGTATAGGGCACATATAGGGTATGTATAGGACAGATATAGGGGATGTATAGGACAGATATAGGGTAGGTATAGGACAGATATAGGGATGTATAGGACAGATATAGGGTAGGTATAGGACAGATATAGGACCTGCTCAATAGTTTTCAGTTCTTCAATTTGGCCCAGATACACAGCCACAAATAGAATGGCTGTATATACGGGTCAATTGAAATATATAGGTCTGTACTTTTATCTACAGTTGTAGATAGAGTCTGGTCATGTGCATTACAGGTTACAACTCAATGTGCCTCATATTAATAGCAGTTAACCCCATCATGTCCTCACATTAACCCCCTGTGTGCTTTACATAAGGGACACTGATATGTGACATATGGAGATAATAAGTGAACATCTTCATTATATAGGTCCTTCATTAGTACCCCCATGTCTCACACCTCAGTAACCCTTATGTGAGCCACACAGGGTTAATGTGAGGGACATGATGGGGTTAACTGCTATTAATGTGAGGCACATGGAGTTACTAAAACTAAAGTAATAACCCCAAATGCCTGACAGTAATAAGAATGGTCAGTAACACACACGTACCTGGTGTTTCATAGTCCATATTACATAGTCCCAATAAACGGATATCTGACTACTGATCGCAAATCACAAGCGACATCTCCACTATAGGGATCCACATAAGTCGTGTGTGACTCCGACTACTTGTGATTTGTCAATGTTTTGCATTGTCTTGTGCTAGGTTCACACTGGTGCAGTACTCCGGCATGGCCATTACACAAGCAGGTGGCGCTGTTGGTTTCTGACTCTGGACACTTCTTAGTTCTGGTGTCGGCTGATCATTATGGGTGTCGGACTAAGTGAGGACATCAATTCCTAAATCCTGGACAACCCCTTTAAGTCCCACCCCCAGGACTGTTCCAAACAGTCAAGGCCTGCCTAATTTTTGGGTGGGGTTTGCACAAACTCCACCCTTTTTAGATTTGGGACAACGCTAATTTGCTGGTATTGTTACTGACAGTTGGCAACTTTGTAGGCAGCGAAACCCTGCGGCGCGTGCTCCTAGGTGGAAATTCGCTTTACTCGTGCCATTGGCGACCCTCAGTCTCTCACTTTGGTATTGTTCGTGACAGTCGCGCCTCAGTTGTGTCACTTTGTACGTAATAACGCGACCAAAGTCACAATCATTACTCGCCAAGTCACTGGTGAGCTCTAATAGGAATATCACACAAATGCTATATAATGGGGTACAGTACAGGGGTGCAGGCACAGATTGGGGGCCACATGATCACAGGCACACTGGTTCCTGCCCCTCCTCTAATAATGGGGTACAGTACAGGGGTGCAGGCACAGATTGGGGGCCACATGATCACAGGCACACTGGTTCCTGCCCCTCCTCTAATAATGGGGTGCAGTATGGGGGTGCAGGCACAGATTGGGGGCCACATGATCACAGGCACACTGGTTCCTGCCCCTCCTCTAATAATGGGGTACACTATGGGGGTGCAGGCACAGATTGGGGGCCACATGATCACAGGCACACTGGTTCCTGCCCCTCCTCTAATAATGGGGTACACTATGGGGGTGCAGGCACAGATTGGGGGCCACATGATCACAGGCACACTGGTTCCCACCTCTCCTCTAATAATGGGGTACAGTATGGGGGTGCAGGCACAGATTGGGGGCCACATGATCACAGGCACACTGGTTCCTGCCCCTCCTCTAATAATGGGGTACACTATGGGGGTGCAGGCACAGATTGGGGGCCACATGATCACAGGCACACTGGTTCCTGCCCCTCCTCTAATAATGGGGTACACTATGGGGGTGCAGGCACAGATTGGGGGCCACATGATCACAGGCACACTGGTTCCCACCTCTCCTCTAATAATGGGGTACAGTATGGGGGTGCAGGCACAGATTGGGGCCACATGATCACAGGCACACTGGTTCCCGCCTCTCCTCTAATAATGGGGTACAGTATGGGGGTGCAGGCACAGATTGGGGGCCACATGATCACACTGGTTCCCGCCCCTCCTATAATAATGGGGTACACTATGGGGGTGCAGGCACAGATTGGGGGCCACATGACCACACTGGTTCCCGCCCATCCTATAATAATGGGGTACACTATGGGGGTGCCGGCACAGATTGGGGGCCACATGATCACACTGGTTCCCGCCCCTCCTATAATAATGGGGTACACTATGGGGGTGCAGGCACAGATTGGGGGCCACATGACCACACTGGTTCCCGCCCATCCTATAATAATGGGGTACACTATGGGGGTGCCGGCACAGATTGGGGGCCACATGATCACACTGGTTCCCGCCCCTGCTCTAATAATGGGGTACACTATGGGGGGTGCAGGCACAGATTGGGGCCACATGACCACAGGCACACTGGTTCCTGCCCCTCCTCTAATAATGGGGTACAGTATGGGGGTGCCGGCACAGATTGGGGGCCACATGACCACAGGCACACTGGTTCCTGCCCCTCCTCTAATAATGGGGTACACTATGGGGGTGCAGGCACAGATTGGGGGCCACATGATCACACTGGTTCCCGCCCCTCCTCTAATAATGGGGTACAGTATGGGGGTGCAGGCACAGATTGGGGGCCACATGATCACACTGGTTCCCGCCCCTCCTCTAATAATGGGGTACAGTATGGGGGTGCAGGCACAGATTGGGGGCCACATGATCACACTGGTTCCCGCCCCTTCTCTAATCAGCATTACACCCACGTGGGGCTCACACAGCTGTCAATCAAACTTGCGCAACCCGGTCCAATTGACCCCGCCTACCCTGCCGGATTCCATGGAAACCACATCAGCCAATAGAAGGGCCGCGTTGATGAGTGACAGCCGCCTCCAGCCTCTTTCCTGCAGGAGAGGGCGGGACTAAGAGGGAGAAATGATGGAGAGGCAGCGAAGTAACGGTTTCGGGATGATTGACGGTGGTGTTAGCCAATCAGAGCGGATAGTGGGCGGGGGAAGTGACGGCGCGGGCCAATAGAGCGGGCGGAGAGGTCTGGCTGGCTCCGCCTGGTGTCGGTGGGCGTGGCCTCTGAGGTGACGGGCTGGTGGTTACCGGGAGGCGCAGAGACAGAGAGACGGAGCCCAGGAGCCGCCGGTAAGAGGGGGATGGTGTGGCGGGGAGGGAGCGGGGCTGTGTGTGCTCCAGTGAGAGGTAACTGCCCCACCCGGGGTATTAGCGAGCTGCCCCTCATACACAGCGCCCCCTCATGTGAGAACCGGGAGCAAATTCCTATTAATTTACCTCAGGGGGTCCTGTGTGACTAGAAAATACCCCCCATTACCCCCATAATGTCCTGGCCCGGGTCATTCCTCAATACCCCATTCATAAATCTGCCCCATTAGTCTTACCCCTCACTATATGCCCTCAGTCCTCTAATACCCCCTGCCCAGAGTAATAGCTGTTATATCTGAGACCCCAAACTCAGGCCGTGCCCCCCATCTCTTACCCTGTGCCCAGAGAATACCCCATCTGTATTACCCCATCCTTAGACTATGCCCCTTCTATACTACCCCCATCCCCAGGCTATGCCCCTCATCTGTTACCCTGTGCCCACATAATACCCCATCTGTATTACCCCACCCCCAGGCTATGCCCCTTCTCTATTACCCCCAGGCTATGCCCCTTCTCTATTACCCCATCCCCAGGCTATGCCCCTTCTCTATTACCCCATCCCCAGGCTATGCCCCTTCTCTATTACCCCATCCCTAGACTATGCCCCTTCTCTATTACCCCATCCCTAGGCTGTGCCCCTTCTATACTACCCCCATCCCCAGGCTATGCCCCTCATCTGTTACCCTGTGCCCACATAATACCCCATCTGTATTACCCCATCCCCAGGCTATGCCCCTTCTCTATTACCCCCAGGCTATGCCCCTTCTCTATTACCCCATCCCCAGGCTATGCCCCTTCTCTATTACCCCATCCCTAGGCTGTGCCCCTTCTATACTACCCCCATCCCCAGGCTATGCCCCTTCTCTATTACCCCCAGGCTATGCTCCTTCTCTATTACCCCATCCCCAGGCTATGCCCCTTCTCTATTACCCCATCCCTAGGCTGTGCCCCTTCTATACTACCCCCATCCCCAGGCTATGCCCCTTCTCTATTACCCCCAGGCTATGCTCCTTCTCTATTACCCCCATCCCCAGGCTATGCCCCTTCTCTATTACCCCCAGGCTATGCCCCTTCTCTATTACCCCCATCCCCAGGCTATGCCCCCTCTCTATTACCCCCATCCCCAGGCTATGCCCCCTCTCTATTACCCCATCCCCAGGCTATGCCCCATCTTTACTACCCCCATCCCCAGGTTATGCCCCTTCTCTATTACCCCATGCCCAGGCAGTGCCCCTTCTATACTACCCCATCCCCAGGCTATGTCCCTTCTCTATTACCCCATCCCCAGGCAGTGCCCCTTCTATACTACCCCCATCCCCAGGTTATGCCCCTTCTATACTACCCCCATCCCCAGGCTGTGCTCCTTATCTATTACCCCATCCCCAGGTTATGCCCCTTCTCTATTACCCCATGCCCAGGCAGTGCCCCTTCCATACTACCCCATCCCCAGGCTATGTCCCTTCTATACTACCCCATCCCCAGGTTATGCCCCTTCTATACTACCCCCATCCCCAGGCTGTGCTCCTTATCTATTACCCCATCCCCAGGTTATGCCCCCTAGTGTTTTTTTTTTTTTTTTAGCAGTCCCCTCCCTGATACCTTGTCTTTGACTCTGACCCCCCTCCATTACTTTTTTGCCCCTTCCACAACTCTCCCACATTAAATATTAAGGATCTGCCCGAACCTCTGGGCTCTCCTTCTGGTGCTTCCCCTTTCCCCTCCACGCCTGCATTTGGGCACCTCTTAGAGACCCTCCCCCCACATTATATGCCGTTCTGGTTGGCAATGCCAAGGTGTTTGCCTATCTTGAAATATTCCCCCCCCCCCCCCTCAAAATTCAAAGAATTCCCTGTTTCCCCTTAAAAACTATGACCATGGTCTCAACTATTATCTGCAATCTGATCCCTTTCTTCCTTGTACCCACAGCAGTGCCCCCCCCAAATTCCTCTGAGCGCCCCCTCCCCTTTTTGGAATGACAATTCCTAAATTGAACGGTTAACTATGAAGTCGTGACTCTTTGTCGGTGTCTTTGTGGCTGAAGGGGTTAATGATTTGGGCTCTGCCAGGGAGGATGCCATGCTGTTTCGCTGGCACTGCCCCATTCATTCAGGGATCCTGGAGGCCGCCATGTTTTCCCAGTTGCAGCAGAGGAAAGGGTTAATGAGCGTGCCATATGGCTTACTCCAGCCTGGCTGGTTGCCTTCAAGGGCAGCTTGATCTTTACCCCCTCCCTCAGTCTGGTGCCCATGTGTCTCGGGCCTGTGTGGGGCACTTAGCGGGCGCCGCCTCATTCATGTGTCTTATCTTGGCCTGAGCTCCTCGGCTCTGCTGCAGAACATCTCGCGGCTACCAGCGCTGCAGGCGGGTGAATTAATCAGGGGCACCACCCAGGTCCTGCTATTCAGCTGTTTGCAGCCTGGATGGTGGGTCTGCATGACCTTGTTTAGGGGGGAGGGGACGGCAGCAAAGGGGTTAAGTTGGAGAAACAAGTGTGGAGACCAGTTACCCGGCACTAGGTGGGCGGCTGCTCAGATCTCTTATTGCAGCAGCTCGCAGGGAACAAAGAGCCTGTCTACATCATGACTTGCAGCTTCCATGCGCTCAGTCAGTCCTCCTCTGCTCTGTCTAGCCCCCTCCTCTGTACCCCCCCCAGCCTACCCACCTCCTACAGAACCGCCAGGCCCAGCCGGAGCCCGCTGCATACCCATCCTACCCCAAATACCCGCACCCGCCTCATTCCCGGCCATACACATCCCATTACATTGGGTCTGGGGGCCATGGCTAGACGAATTAACCTGTGTATTGCTGTATCCGGATTACTAGGGGGTTTATTCCGCCCGCTTTAGGGTTACGTCGCCCTCTGTGTAATCTACCAGAAATCCTCCGACCTTCTAATCGTCAGTGTGCAAATGTTATAAGAAAGGTGGAGGGAAATCTTCTGAGAAGTTTCTAATTCTTTGCATATTAATCTTCTGCGGCTTGTGCTCGCCGTTACTTGGAGGGTCTATGCTGGGGAGGGGGATAACATGATGTATTATGCCAGGTGCTGCATGCAGGGGGGGCATTACCTGGGTATAAGCAGTGCATGAGGTAATGCAGGAGGGGGTCTCACTGTCAGAGTAGGTACTGGGGCATTTGCAGAGTGGTATATGCAATGCTCAGGGTAGTACATGGGGTGTTTGCAGAGTGGTATATGCAGTGCTTGGGGTGGTACATGGGGCATTTGCGGAGTGGTATATGCAGTGCTTGGGGTAGTACTTGGGTTCTTGCAGAGTGTATATGCTGTGCTTGGGGTAATACATGGGGTGTTTGCAGAGTGGTATATGCAGTGCTTGGGGTGGTACATGGGGCATTTGCGGAGTGGTATATGCAGTGCTTGGGGTAGTACTTGGGTTCTTGCAGAGTGGTATATGCAGTGCATGGGGTAGTACATGGGTTCTTGCAGAGTGTATATGCAATGCTCAGGGTAGTACATGGGGTGTTTGCAGAGTGGTATATGCAGTGCTTGGGGTGGTACATGGGGCATTTGCGGAGTGGTATATGCAGTGCTTGGGGTAGTACTTGGGTTCTTGCAGAGTGGTATATGCTGTGCTCGGGGTAGTACATGGGGTGTTTGCAGAGTGGTATATGCAGTGCTTGGGGTAGTACTTGGGTTCTTGCAGAGTGGTATATGCTGTGCTTGGGGTAATACATGGGGTGTTTGCAGAGTGGTATATGCAGTGCATGGGGTAGTACATGGGTTCTTGCAGAGTGGTATATGCAGTGCTTGGGGTAGTACGTGGGTTCTTGCAGAGTGGTATATGCAGTGCATGGGGTAGTACATGGGGCATTTGCAGAGTGGTATATGCAATGCTCGGGGTAGTACATGGGGTGTTTGCAGAGTGGGATATGCAGTGCTTGGGGTTACATGGGGCATTTGCAGAGTGGTATATGCAATGCTCGGGGTAGTACATGGGGTGTTTGCAGAGTGGTATATGCAATGCTTGGGGTAGTACATTGGTTGTTGCACAGTAGTATACATAGTGCACGAGCTGTTTGCCGATAAGGCGTTATTACTAGGTTGTAGGGTATTTTAGGGTTTGTATACCCATCGCCTATCCTTGGGATTGGTCATCAGTCTGGGAGCTGTGAGGGTCTGACCCGGGGCCCCTGCCTGTTGTCTTTATCCTTTGCTGATGTCACGTTCATTGGTCACATGGTCGAGCAGCAGTAGCACAATGCCATTCATGTCGATTATTAAAGGGATTGTCCAAGATCCAGGCATAACGGATGCCGTTGGTCTATCCAGTGGATGGATCAAAAGAGGTCCAACACCCAGACCCCACGCTGATCAGCTGAGCTGGCTGTGGTGTTGTAATTCTTCTTCATTCATTACAGTGACGATGAGGTGCTGCACCACACAAACTATAGACCTGTGCGGTTTTAGGAGTGAGCACCACCTGGCTATATGGCTTCTGGTATTTGTCCAGGCCTGTGAAGGGGCATTACCAGGGTGTGGGATATTGGTGGAGTCCTCATGGGGCAGATCCTTGGAGCCAAATAGACCTTGAAGATTTTGCTGTGGATTGTCAGTATTATTGGCATGTGGAATAGTGACAATGGGGTAAGAGGGCGTATGGGATATTGTAGGGTATTAAGAGGGCATATAGGAGTTAGTAGCATGGTATAAGCAGCCCATATGGGATTAGAGAGTGTAGCATTGCCAGGTTTGAGTCTGGGCGTGTTACTATCACATTGGGGTATTTGACAAGGGGTTGGCACCTAGTCGAGGACATTACGTGCCCAGCCTCATAGATATGAGATGTCCCCATATTTGGGGTAACTACACAATGTCCATGTTTGGTTTCCCCCAATCCTTGGTATGCCATTGTTTCAGAAAACTATTATTCCTGGAACTCTCAATGGAAGGAAATTCCAATACTGTGATCTATAGCGACTCCGGCGTCTTGTTGATCTTCACCCACATTTTGTGGAGCTCTGTTATAAAGAATACCGTAAGAGGATGACAGAGTAACAAGAACACCTCTGTGGTGAGGATTAGAGGAGGCGCCAACCTTACAGAACAGGTGGCCTGCATGGAATTGAGGGGCACAACATGGCAGTGCCAACAAGTTCTGAAAATGTGTGAACTCCCCGGGTGAATGGTGACTGAGCCTTCTCAGATTTGGTGATGGCCCAAGTAGCAGGAGATTATCTTCTGGCATCTCTTCATGTAGGTGAGACGAAGCTTCCCCAAAAGACTCGGCCACAGATACGTTTCAAGATTTCTTCTCCTTGATGCACTAGCCCTAAAAATATTTGGGCAACTCCACTGTTGACTTCAGGATATGAACCAAAAAGTTGTCCAAATCCTATTAATATTATAAATGTGAAAGTTTGTGGGTTTGTGTGTTTGGATGTTTGCATGTTCGGATGTTTGTTCCTCAATCACGGAAAAACCGCTCCACCGATTTGGCTGAAATTTTCCACAAACATAGTTAATACACCCGATTAAACAATAGGCTACTTTTTGTCACAATAGCGCACATACGTTTTTCCCAGGACCCCCACAAAACCCAAACTCACACCACTATCTCTGCAATCTCACACACTTTGGACCCCGATTTGGCTGAAATTTTCCACAAACATAGTCCCTACACTCGATGGCGTAATAGGCTACTTTTCGTCACAATAGCTCACATACGTTTTTCCCAGGACCCTTTGGATGTTCGGATGTTTGGCGGTCAATCACGCAAAAACCGCTCTACCGATTTGGCTGAAATTTTCCACAAACATAGTTATTACACTCGATTAAACAATAGGCTACTTTTCGTCACAATAGCGCACATACGTTTGTGCCAGGACCCCCACAAAACCCAAACTCACACCACCATCTCTGCAATCTCACACACTTTGGACCATAGCAAGCCACAAAATTCCTATTGCCCTCTGCAGCCTCGCCCCTAACCCCACACAATCACATATACATAGACTTTACCACTTTGCCCCTCACCTTACCGATACTCCAGGAGCTTCTCTATAACGCTCCGGAGCAGCCATGTTTGCCGACCCCCACCGCTCTGACAATCCGCGACACCGCCCACCCATGTCAATACCCCTAGGCGGTCTAATAAATGCAAAAAAAAAAGTTTAAAAAAAGTAAAAAAAAATATAAAAACAATAAATAAAAAGGATTAAAAATTCAAATCACCCCCGTTTCCCTAGAACATATATAAAAGTAGTTAAAAACTGTGAAATACATACATGTTAGGTATTCCCGCGTCCTAAATCGCCCGCTCTACAAAGCTATACAAATATTTTTCCTGTTCGGTAAACGCCGTAGCGGAAAAAATGGTCAAAAGTGCCAAACCGCCGTTTTTTCACTGTTTTGATTCTGCTAAAAATTTGAATAAAAAGTGATCAAAGCAATAACATTTCCCGAAAATGGTAGAACTACAAAGTACACCCGTTCCCGCAAAAAAAGACGCCCTATACATCCCCGTACACGCAAGTATAAAAAAGTTACGGCTGTCGGAATATGGCGACTTTTCAAAAAATAATTTTTTAACACAGTTTTGGATTTTTTTTAAGGGGTCAAAATGTAAATAAAACCATATAAATTTGGTATCCCCGGAATCGTAACTAAGCACAGAATACAGGGGACAGGTCATTTTGGTTGCACAGTGAACGCCGTAAAACCAAAGCCCGTAAGAAAGTCGCAGAAATGCATTTTTTCTTCAAATCCACCCCATTCTGAATTTTTTCCCTGCTTCTCAGTACATTATATAGAATAAATAATGGCGGCATCATGAAGAAAAATTTGTCCCAGGAAAAATTAAGACCTCATATGACTCTGGGAGCGGAGAAATAAAAAAGTTATGGGGTTTAGAAGGAGGGGAGTCAAAAACGAAAATCAAAAAATGCCATCGGTGGGAAAGGGTTAACTTCAAATACCTCAGTCCCAAAGTCACTATGTAAAGTTTCTCACAACACCGTATATATAGCGGCTCTAATACAAAGTAACTGCAACACAAAAGTCTCACGGATTCTCTGAATTACAGCAAAAACAAGATACAAAGTTACATTTCATATCCCATCCCTTATACACAGTACGAAAACCTTACCCGCACCTGTATATACCCACTGCTACAATCACCACAGACCAAGTCGTGGGTACCAGCTAGTGTATCTATGTAACTCAATGGGCAGATATGGGCACCATGGTCTTCTACTTTGATTTTAGGTAACTCCTTGTCTGGGGGGAGGGGTGTAGAGCTCTGGTGAGACCATTGAGATGATGTTATGGCCCTGTAGTGGTTTGGATGACACATACTGATCGGCCTTCTGTAGTTTTACAAGGCTTGATGTGTCTGTGCCAAATGAGGCGACAAGTGAAGTCATTAGTCATGTAATGAGGAGAAGACTATATCCAGTCTGATTACTAAGTGCACCCCCTACTGTGAGACACATCCAAACTCTAGGCCAACCAAGATGTCTCCTGGGGAAGTGCTGAGACCTGGTTCATAGGGATGTCTGTAATCTGCATATGATATTCACATCATGGACTCGGGTCATCTCCTATATTATGTGGTAAAGTCATAGGCTGTGCTATTTCTCCCACATATCTACCAGAATATAACTACTATAATACTACCTCCTATGTACAAGAATATAACTACTATAATACTACCTCCTATGTACAAGAATATAACTACTATAATACTTCTCTTATGTACAAGAATATAACTACTATAATACTGCTCCTATGTACAAGAATATAACTACTATAATACTACTCCTATGTACAAGAATAGAACTACTATAATACTGCTCCTATGTACAATAATATAACTACTATAATACTACTCCTATGTACAAGAATATAACTACTATAATACTACTCCTATGTACAAGAATATAACTACTATAATACTGCTCCTATGTACAAGAATATAACTACTATAATACTGCTCCTATATACAAGAATATAACTACTATAATACTACTCCTATATACAAGAATATAACTACTATAATACTACTCCTATATACAAGAATATAACTACTATAATACTACCTCCTATGTACAAGAATATAACTACTATAATACTACTCCTATATACAAGAATATAACTACTATAATACTACCTCCTATGTACAAGAATATAACTACTATAATACTACTCCTATGTACAAGAATATAACTACTATAATACTACTCCTATATACAAGAATATAACTACTATAATACTGCTCCTATGTACAAGAATATAACTACTATAATACTACTCCTATGTACAAGAATATAACTACTATAATACTACTGCTATGTACAAGAATATAACTACTATAATACTACTGCTATGTACAAGAATATAACTACTATAATACTACCTCCTATGTACAAGAATATAACTACTATAATACTACTCCTATGTACAAGAATATAACTACTATAATACTGCTCCTATGTACAAGAATATAACTACTATAATACTACTGCTATGTACAAGAATATAACTACTATAATACTACTCCTATGTACAAGAATATAACTACTATAATACTACTCCTATGTACAAGAATATAACTACTATAATACTACTGCTATGTACAAGAATATAACTACTATAATACTACTCCTATGTACAAGAATATAACTACTATAATACTGCCCCTATGTACAAGAATATAACTACAATAATACTACCTCCTATGTACAAGAATATAACTACAATAATACTACCTCCTATGTATAAGAATATAACTACTATAATACTACTCCTATGTACAAGAATATAACTACTATAATACTACTGCTATGTACAAGAATATAACTACTATAATACTACTGCTATGTACAAGAATATAACTACTATAATACTACTCCTATGTACAAGAATATAACTACAATAATACTACCTCCTATGTATAAGAATATAACTACTATAATACTACTCCTATGTACAAGAATATAACTACTATAATACTGCTCCTATGTACAAGAATATAACTACTATAATACTACTCCTATATACAAGAATATAACTACTATAATACTACAGCTATGTACAAGAATATAACTACTATAATACTACTGCTATGTACAAGAATATAACTACTATAATAGTACTGCTATGTACAAGAATATAACTACTATAATACTACTCCTATATACAAGAATATAACTACTATAATACTACAGCTATGTACAAGAATATAACTACTATAATACTACAGCTATGTACAAGAATATAACTACTATAATACTACTGCTATGTACAAGAATATAACTACTATAATAGTACTGCTATGTACAAGAATATAACTACTATAATACTACTCCTATGTACAAGAATATAACTACTATAATACTACTCCTATATACAAGAATATAACTACTATAATACTACAGCTATGTACAAGAATATAACTACTATAATACTGCTCCTATGTACAAGAATATAACTACTATAATAGTACTGCTATGTACAAGAATATAACTACTATAATACTACTATGTACAAGAATATAACTACTATAATACTACTCCTATGTACAAGAATATAACTACTATAATACTACTGCTATGTACAAGAATATAACTACTATAATACTACTCCTATGTACAAGAATATAACTACTATAATACTGCCCCTATGTACAAGAATATAACTACAATAATACTACCTCCTATGTACAAGAATATAACTACAATAATACTACCTCCTATGTATAAGAATATAACTACTATAATACTACTCCTATGTACAAGAATATAACTACTATAATACTACTGCTATGTACAAGAATATAACTACTATAATACTACTCCTATGTACAAGAATATAACTACTATAATACTACTCCTATGTACAAGAATATAACTACTATAATACTACTGCTATGTACAAGAATATAACTACTATAATACTACTGCTATGTACAAGAATATAACTACTATAATACTACTCCTATGTACAAGAATATAACTACTATAATACTGCTCCTATGTACAAGAATATAACTACTATAATACTACTGCTATGTACAAGAATATAACTACTATAATACTACTCCTATGTACAAGAATATAACTACTATAATACTGCCCCTATGTACAAGAATATAACTACTATAATACTACTATGTACAAGAATATAACTACTATAATACTACTCCTATGTACAAGAATATATACTGGAGTGGATATTACAGAGGTTGTGTCTTCTGTATATACCGTATGTGCTTTCACTATGCTGATACCAGGAGGATTTGGTTTTCTCTCCCGAGTTCTTTAGTCCTTGGGGTAAAGGTCATCTACGAGTTCTGGTATAATTGGTTACAGAATTATGTAATCATGTTTTGTTTCTTTTTTGTGAAGTGAAACTGTTACTTTGTATTCTTGGTAGTATCTAAGCTGCTGATATGTTACAGCCTGTTCTATCAGTGTATCTAAGCCGGTCTTTACTGATTTGTCTTCTCTCTTTAGGTGATTCCTAGTGACTCCATGATGTCTCAGAGAGTGGGGCAGGATGACCCCGAGCGATACCTCTTCGTGGACCGTGATGTGGTCTACAATCCCGCCACGCAGGCGGACTGGACGGCCAAGAAACTGGTGTGGGTGCCGTCAGAACGCCATGGGTTTGAGGCAGCCAGCATCAAAGAGGAGCGAGGTGATGAAGTGGTGGTGGAGCTAGCCGAGAATGGCAAGAAGGCCATGGTGAACAAAGATGACATCCAGAAGATGAACCCACCCAAGTTCTCCAAGGTGGAAGACATGGCAGAGCTGACGTGCCTCAATGAGGCCTCGGTCCTGCACAACCTGAAGGACAGATATTACTCGGGACTCATCTATGTAAGTTCTTCTCTGTTTATGTTGCAGTGACGTGTCTGTGTCTGATTAGCTCTTCTGGTTTCTGCAGCGCCACCGTTGTCTGGCAGGTTGTGTGTGGTATTGCAGCTTGGTCCAGTTTGCTTCAATGGAGTAGAAGTGCAACACCCAATCCAGGGGCCATGCTTCTGAACTAGTACAAGGTTATTGTGAGGTTTCGGGGAGCAGTGACCACTCAAACAAGGGGCAGTCTATGATGCATACTTAAAGGGGTTTATCATTAAAGACACTTGCTGGGGGTCTGACTGCTGAGATCCCTGCGATCAGGAGAGTGGTGCTTTTGGTCATGTGACGTGCACGTGACGTCCACTCAAGATGGCGGTGGTCTTGTGATACACCCATGTGACCCATCTATGATCCCTTTTAGCCCCTGTACAGTAGTGGATGTAATTGGGGTGGTGGTCATGTGACTGCCACATCTTGCTCGCTGCGATATTTGCAAAGCCATTACAAAAATTCCATCAGGAAGCAGACGACCCCTTTAAATGTATTTTTATTTTTATGATTTTTATGGCTTTCAGACATGATTGTAATAAATCCTTCTTTAGCCGCGACTTCCGCACGAGGTTCAGCGGAAACTTCATTTGTAATTTTTTTATCCTCAATTGAAACCAAATATTTACCATCGGGGTCACGGCTGCTGCGGAGGTTCGGACTTTGTGCACTGGTCACTTTGTGTGTAACCCTTTCACTGCCAGTGGGGTCCCCTGCTCTCCGAGGGGCCTGCAGAACGCTCCAGCCAAGTTCCCATCTGCAGTCACGTAAACAACACTGTCATCTCCTGGCCCCGTGTCCCGAGCGGCTGTCATCACCCTGAGCTTTTTTCCATCTCGAGGATTATTCATTATTCTTCTGCAGGAGGCTTTCTAATCAATAACCGAGCATTAGGTGATTACACGCACGCAGGTTTATGGATGGCTTAAAGGGGCAGGCCGGGACTGTGCTGCGGCAGGGTGGGACCCGTTCACGGCACGTTAGTGATGGCGGGCTTTGTGTGCCCTTATGGATATGTTAGGTGTAGTGATGTCACCTGTCTTTGGTGATGTCACCTGTCTCTGGTGATGTCACCTGTCTCTAGTGATGTCACCTGTCTCTAGTGATGTCACCTGTCACCAGCAATATCCTTTAAATCTTTCTAGTAACAATGGGTTACATCAGTGCTGAAAAATTTCTGATCCCATATACTCGTCCTATCATGCGCTCTGGGGCGTTGCTTCATTACAAAGACATTTAGGGCTGGCATGGTGGGTACAGTGATGCCCATTAGTCAGGATTTCATAAGGGGGCTCTTTCTAGTGGCCTTTTCCCTTTAATGATGTGGAGACTCGAGGTGGGGGGGGGGGTCACATGTTATGTACCGATGATGTCCCTGCTAAAATGTCCGGACAGTCTGGAAAACCCATTGCAGTGTTATTTTATGGTTAGATGTTTAGAGGGGTTCTCCGCTTTGCTTGTTGGAAGGGCTCCTTGATAATAATCTACCATAAAGCGACCATTGCTGAGACGCTCTGTAGACCAAGGGGAAACCTGGAAGTAAGTGTTGTGTTTTACTGCAGCTCCCCCGCAGGGCAACTAAAGCATTACACATTGTCCATTGAAAACAATGACATGTCTGTGTAAATGGAGGACAGGACAAGTCCTCCAGAGAGACCTCTAGCTAAGGGCGGAGTCTCCTCTGCAGGGCGTCTTCCCTCCCTGACAGGTTGCCTAAACTGGACAACCCCTTTAAGATGTCTTCAGCCCCCTCCTTTGGATTCCTAGAAATGCTCCATGCATTATTAAGCTGTTGTCCCGCTCTACGTCTCTCTGATGCATCTCCTCCATATCCTCCTCATTACGTCCCTGGCCCTATATCCTCCTCATTACATCCCAGACCCTATATCCTCCTCATTACATCCCAGACCCTATATCCTCCTAATTACATCCCAGACCCTATATCCTCCTCATTACATCCCAGACCCTATATCCTCCTAATTACATCCCAGACCCTATATCCTCCTCATTACATCCCAGACCCTATATCCTCCTCATTACATCCCCGGCCCTATATCCTCCTCATTACATCCCAGACCCTATATCCTCCTAATTACATCCCAGACCCTATATCCTCCTCATTACATCCCAGACCCTATATCCTCCTCATTACATCCCCGGCCCTATATCCTCCTCATTATATCCCCGGCCCTATATCCTCCTCATTACATCCCAGACCCTATATCCTCCTCATTACGTCCCCGGCCCTATATCCTCCTCGTTATGTCCCCGGCCCTATATCCTCCTCGTTACATCCCCGGCCCTATATCCCTCATCCTATAAACCCCTCTCTCCAGTATGCGGCTAGCTTTTTGTGGTCAGTGGCCAAGAAGTAGCGAGACCTGGCCAAGAAATCGTTGCGGTCTGCCCAAGTATGCACAAGTATGCAGCCTGTCAGAGGTAAGGAATGGAAGCAGTCACCAGTGTAGAGGAGCGTACGCCAGGAGATAAGCCGTCAGGCGGAGACGCGGAGCGCTATACAAAGCAGACGTCTGTCACTTTTCTATTTCCGTCTGCGTCTGGAGGAATCCGTGGAGAGTTCTTATCGGCAGCGCGAGATAAGTGGCAGCTCATGGAGGGGCGGCGTCGCCTCCAAAATAAAATGGCTTTCTCATGACCTAATAAGTTTGACGGGAAGGTCGACAAAATGTCTTTGATGGTGAAGCGGGAAAGCCCTTGTGCACCCGTGGATCACTTCGAGGGTATGTCCGGTCGGAGTATTTCTGAACACGGATGTCTTCGGCTAAGTTTATAAATATGACGCCAGAACAGATTTCTGACGTAAATTGGGGGGGAGGTCCTGTTTGTGGTTCAGATTTTCAGGTTTCTGCTCATTCAGTTTAGCCTTAGACTGGGTGGAGCTTATGCCAGGCTTCAAGGAGGTTTATTGGAAGAGGTTAATTGCTAGTGCAGTGGGTCTTGTAAAGGTGTTGGCAAACTACAGTCATCCAGCGGTTGTGAACTACAACTCCCAGCATGCATAGGTCCTTGATATTCCCATAGAAGTGAGTAGGGCATTCTGGAAGTTGTAGTTTCACAGCCGCCGAGGTGCCAGAGGTGGCCGATTCCTGGTGCAGAACCTTCTTGTTTCTTGCATAGAGGAAATGGGGGAAACGGAATTTATACTCAGCCAACTTGCAGCATCAAATCAATCTCCAACATGTAGTTTTTTTCCACCCAATTCAGAAGCTCAGCTCGGAATACACTCCCTCGGCTCGGAGCTTGACAATGAGGAAATCCAAAATAGAAGTTGATTCCAGCCAGGTTTCGTGGAAAATTGAAAGATTCTTCTTTATTATTTAAAATAACATAACATGTATGACAGCACACATCTCAACAGGAGCATGGGCGTCAGACTGTCGCCCATGCTCCTGTTGAGATGTGTGCTGTCATACATGTTATGTTATTTTAAATAATAAAGAAGAATCTTTCAATTTTCCACGAAACCTGGCTGGAATCAACTTCTATTTTGGATTTCCTTCTTGTTTCTTGGCCTGGCTATTAGTGATGAGCGAGTAGTATTCGATCAAGTACCTCGCCGGCATAGGAATGCGTGTAATCGGCCGAACACCAAGGGGTTAAACACTTTGAATATTCAATACGTTTAACCGCTTGGTATTCAGCCGATTACACGCATTCCTATGCCAGCGAGGTACTCGATCGAATACCACTCGCTCATCACTACTGGCTGTGATCACTCATGGCTAAGGACCTGGCTTACCTGTAGGACCTCTTAAAGGTCACGTTAATTCTAAACAACCCCTTTAATATGGATCAGACCTGATCGCCAAGGATCGGCTTTAGAACCCCCCACAATCCAAAGAAAAGCTACAGTGGCCACTACTGGTGAAATGCAGTGCTGCAGTTTGGAACTGTTTTTTGCATTTGATTGACTCCCCCAAACCCCCCCCCCCCCTTATGTCTTTAAGATACCGCCCCTTTAAGAGACCACAGGTAGTATTACATATGGGGGCTGTGTAGAATTTCCTAAGGGGCTTTTGGAAGGTTTCATTGTTGCTTGCAGTGTTTTTTGTGGTCTTATTTTTGTCGTCCTCTCTTTTCCGCTTCCTTTGACTTCTTTGAGATTCCTTTTTGGAAAAATAATAATAATTCGAGGAATTAAAAACTTCCTCCTGGATTGTCTGTCTTGAAAAGAATCTGACGCGTGGGAGGAAGCGCAGTTTTCCTGTAGGTCGGGGGGGAGAGGGTCGTCTCTGAAGTAGCAGCTGCCATGCTGAACCCTCCCGATAAGAATGTCAATGCTTGGTCTCCCTGCAGTGCCCCCGCTGGAAAACTAGAGTATTGCAGCAAGCCCTTCGTTTTTGGAGGACCGCAGACTGATTACATTTTTAGCCCTGTGCGTGTCTATAGGGAGGGTTAGAATCCAAATTAGGGGGCAGGAACGTGACAGCGGTAACAAATATAATCTGTGATGTCACCGCAGCGCCCCCTCCCCTCCATTGTCTTACGTTGCGCTGCTTTGGCCTCTGCCTTTGGCACTCGTTACCTTCTCAAATAGTTGGAATCTGGACGTGAAGTTTCTCGAGACAAACGGGAACAAAGTTTTGCAATCCTGAAATATGCGGGGTGATAAAAAAAGGGGAAAAAGTGTTTTAAAGGGAAACTCCGCAAGCGGCCGCCGATCCCTGAGAATTACTTTGGTACATAAGTTATACAAGTATCCTGTGCTCTAGTCACATCCAAAGCTGCTCTCTCAGCTCTATGCCTTGTTGGAGGTCGGTGTTCATAAATAGTGACCCGTTCTTTTTGCAGCTTTGGATGTGAGTGGAGTATAACGTGCAGTTCTGATGGTGCTGATTCATGGTGATCCTGCAGGTCGTCCTCATACATACATGCTCTTGTACGCTGCTCCTCCTATGGGGGGCGCTATTCCCGCAGTTTCCTGACCCCTATGCCCAGGCGCGGCTCCATACTGAGATTGGCATTCCTGCCTGCGCCCGCAGAATGGCGGCGGCCCCTGACCGTAGCCCATCCCTGTACTTATAGTGCAGGGTACCGCGGGCGTCCTCTGCACACAACCACAGGCCTTCCCATTTTAGCCACAGATATGTCAGGGCGAGGTTTGGCACTTCCTGCTGGCGGAGATTTCAGCGTTGCGCGTCTATCAGTGTGTGACAGAGGACGGAGCTGAATGATGTGTGACTAGAGCAGAAGCCACGTGTGTGAGACAGGGGGCACCGGCTACCCGAGCGAGCGCTGTGGTCTCATTACATAGGGGTGCCAGCTGTCCGCCCCCACTGACTTGGGCAGGGGTTAGTCTTTGAGTCCATGGTGCTGAGCTGTTCAGTCGCAGGGGGAGCAGTAGGATTTTCGATACAGCTTTGGACAGGATAGGAGTATTAGATATTGTAATTAGATCCAAAAATCGATTTGCAAATTGCAAATCTCTGTCCCATCCTTGAGATCCTCGTAATAAGCTGCAGCTCCTTGTGCGGGACCAGTCCAGGATTCAACAAAAGCAAAAAGATATTAAAAAATGGCGAAGTATCGAAATATTAGAAAGTCTCAATGTTTCATAGGAGCGGACATCCCCTTTAAGGTGGCCTGAGAAGACCTGATGGCTGGCTCCATTCCTTCCCTGGGTCTCTGAGGACCACCACATATGGCGGATTCCCGACTCCATCTTTTTAGGGTGCGCCGTAGCCCGTCAGCCGCCATGATGATCGCAGTCTATGTCCTTAGTCTAATCTCAATGATCGTCTGTTCCAGGCGCGATTCCAGCTCTGGAGCACATAGTAAATCTCCCATAGCTCAGTACTGGCAGAGGGGGTGAAGTATCGCTCCAGTATTCCCGATCTGGCCGTGGGTCTGGGGGCCGCGTGGTATGTGTGTGTCCTTGGAGTGGGGCCAGGGTACGACACATTCCCGCATTCCTCCCTGATAGACGGCTTCTTCCCTCCACTTGGTCCCGCACATTCCTGATCCCTTGTGTTTATTTCCCTTCCTGGCCGAGTCATTCATCATCGGGGATCGAGGGGCTCGGGTGATTGATTCCCACTTAAAGGGCCACCTCCCCCTTCCCACATTATAAGGTCCCAGACCGGGGTCTGAAGTGACGGGATACTGGGGATAAAGTACAATCGGGACTGCTGGGAATGGTCTTCAGTGCCACTTCATCTGTTTATGGGAAAGCTGGGTGTCCGTCAGTGAATCTTGCAGCTTTGCCAGACTCCTGAAGGGCGGGTAGCCCAATTACTCAGCAGTTAATGCCTCGTCTTCAGTATCGCACCTCTGCTGGGTACCGGCCCCTGTGTGAGATTTAAAGGGATCCTTTCATTACTTCCATCAGCGACAACTCTTTGCATCCTTTATCCAGCACCGCTTCAGTGATTCTGGAACTGTTGGAACTTTCTCTCTAGCCCCCACTGTTCCTGAATAATTGATGCTGTTAGTTTCTGTACAATTAGCTTGTCTGTCAGGTGGGCGGTTCTAGACTTGTTTCATAATAGACCCGCCCACCGGGCAGTGGGAGCCTAAGTGTACTGAAACTAACAGGACCAATGGCTCAGGAATGGTGGGGGCTAGAGGAAAAATTCCAACTGTGCTGGAATCAGGGCAGAGAAGCCTATTAAAGGATGCAAAAAGTGGAGGAGGTGAAAGGTCATCTTTAAAGGGGTTTTCTAGGCTTAGACTGGGATATCGGTTGACAGTTGGTGGGGGTCGGACACCTAGGATCCCGTCCCAATCTGCTTGGAGTGTTTGGGTGAGTGCTGCAGCCAAACACAGTGGCAGTAGTGCAGCCTCAGGCTTTGGGCCTGGTAGTTCACGTGATCCTATCTCTGCCTAGGTTTTGACAATCTGCTTTCACATTGTGTAATTTTAGTCTTTCTGTTCGGTTTCCTGGAGATTTCTTGCTGTTCGTGTTTCCCGTCCTCTGATCCCGTAGACCTCACAGGTAATCTTCCTGTTGGGAAACACAGACATCCTGAATGGTAACTTCACTAACCTCTCTGGCCCCTTTAAGATCCAGAATGGATGGCTCAGCAGTGTTGTTCGTGTGCGGCAGCGTAGCAGGGCGCCGCCGGGTGTAGTGTCGCAGCGCACACTTAGTCCTATTCCAGAGCAATGACAAACCTGGAAGGTGCCGGATCATAAGTCGGACATGATGTCCTCTCCTGGGCTCCATTACAGCATCTGGTGCAGGTCTCTGTCCTCTTTGGACCTCCTGAACGAGTCCAGCGACCCCAGGGGACCTTGAGGCTTGTGATTGGTCCATGGAGTGTGTCACCTGCTCCACGTGACTGCTGAGCCCCAGTCTCGGGCCTTATTGGTCCCTCTTGGCCACCAATGTCGTTTGAGAGAACGGGAACCGGCAGCGGACACTGATGGAGTCCAGGAGAGACGAGTATGGTTACCTTCCTGCACCCTCCTTGGGCCTCCACTTATACTCTGGGGTCTGAAGAGCAGCGATTCCCAAATGGGGACCTTGGAAACCCCCAGGGGGGCCTTGTTAGAAAGACAACCGGATGCCTCCATGCAACGTTATCTGCTTCCTTTCAGATTCCTTTTTTTGGAAAAATTTGGTAGGAGTTTGAGAATTCCCCCCCCCCCCCCTTCCGCATTAGTGCCCTTCTGAGTCCGACAAGGTTCATACACCCCATCCTGGCATACAGTAGAGGTTCCCAAACCACCAGACGTTCCTCTCGAATATTCTTTAGACAAATCTCCCAAGGTTTCTCGTCGATTCTTAACAGATTTCCGAAAAGTTGGGTTTTCTCTCACTGACTTTCTCAGCTCTTTACTTGGTGCCAAAACCAACAAGCCTGACTATGTAGGGTGTCGGGGGCCGGTATTTTAAGCAGCGGGGCTGACAGTCTTGAGGAGGGTTTCCTGAATGTAATCTCAGCCGCTGGATCCTTCTGTTCAGGAATGTCAGGAAGCCCAAAGAGGCAGGCTGGTGGGTCTGGAGAATGCAGCGGGCCTGGGGGGGTCATGCTTTGGGAATCTAGTGGTTAAACATGTTTAAGCCCTAATCGTTTATAGGGTGTTTGTGTTTGAGGGGGCGGTTCTTGTTGGCGAGGTGTATGTGTATATGGCCATATGGTTGTGCCACCCGTATACAGATCAATACACGTAGCTCTTCCCTGGGACTCCTACATGGGTCTAGTCCTGTAAGCCAAGCGCTTCCCCCTCCTCTACCATGAAAGTGTTTAAATTATTAACTTCCTAGATTAACAGATGATTTGGGGGTGTCTCATGTTCATCTCTCGCCCCCTCCTCACAATCCTAGCCTCTATAAATATCTGGTGTGCACCTGGCCTCCTTCAGCCCCTTACATGCCGGCCGCTCTCTTCAGCACGTGTGCACATATACAATGGGTCTTCCTGCACACCTGGCCGCACATCCTCCTGCCCCCCCCCACCCCCCTATCATTGTCGGATGGGTGGTGATGGCCCAGCGGGCTCTGCTACATGGAGGCACAGACGTAACCAGATGTTTCCACTTTGCAGGGTTTATAGATCTGCGGCTCCTGCAGACTAACCAGGGACAGGTTAGAATCCTGTCGTAAAACAGCGCCATTCCACTTTCTGGAAATTACGGTGCGGCGAGTGTCCGCTGCTGGGGCAGATGCAGTGATGTCCCTGGCCTGTGGCATGTCGCCAGTATCCCGGGAGGGCACCGGTGAGGCGGCACCACATGGCCGCCCGCTCCTCGGCTGTGTTCTGGCCCTCGGCTGCGGCCGCACTTTCCCACACATCTCCGGGGCCTTTCGTGATGGAGAAAGAATTCTCTGAGTAAACAGAAGTAGAACTCGCACGGTGTTTTCTCAGCAGAGCTGGACCCTTCTGTTTCTGAGGGGTTGGTGTTTTTGCTGGGTGAATAAACCCGCACGTTGACTGATGCCGGCGGTCGTTGACATTTGTTTTATATACCCAGCTTTCTGCAGTTCCTGAGCGGCCTATAAATCCGCATGCAGCTTTAGATTTCACCTCTGTTCTCTATTAGCTTTCTGTTGTGTCGGTCTAAACTGTCATTCTGGCATTCTATTCCTGGACCAGTAATCTGCGGGTGAGCAGAGCTTTACAGGTACTGGCCATACAGGGGTGTAGTGGACTAGTAAATTCAGTGTGTGGCCTGTACTTATTAGGCCCCAGGGTGTAGCAGGGCACATGCCCATATTCTGCAAAGCCGCATTGTCTTGAATGAACGGGCCGAGCGCCTTGTGAGGACAGATAAGGAGATGTGCGGCCTCTGCAGGCCTGGACTTATCGGCCTCCGTGTGCAGCTACAAGGGCGTGTGCAGATGGAGCAGAGTCTGTTGTAGTGAAACATTTCTTTAAAAAATTGCCTTTATTATTATTATATTATTTTAAAGGAATTTTCCACTTTTGCGCAGCGCACAGGGGGGTTCAGAATTCATGGAGGGGGGTTCGTCGGTTATAAAGGGGGACCCGTCCTCTCCAGGGTTATACAGACATGTGACTGGACACGTTGTAATACTTCATTTCCCCTGTGGTGGTGCTGCAGGGAACACTTGCTGGCAGGATTCCCTGATCCCAGAGAAGGTGGTCTGTGATTGGCTGACGGGATCTCTTCTATCAGTTAGGGTTTCCTAAAGTGGAGCGCCCCTTTAATTGCACCAAGATTTGAAGTTCTGCCTGATGGGACCTTCACGATCCCGAGGTCAAAGTGCACCGTACACAACTGGCTCCCATAGAGAACGCCGGAGCCCTGGTGTGAGGATCGCGCCGCTCCCATCAGGGATGTAACCCCCCCTAACCTCCAGGGCTGTAGTCACATGACCCCATGGGTTTGCTGAATGGGTGAGATAGACAAAGGGGAGGGGCCATATAACAGATGGTGTTTCTGCCTCCTGGTGGACATAATTGCACGGCTCCTTGGTTTAGCATTGTCTTGCCGCCGGTGCGCTTGCGTACATTTTGATATCTTAATTACACTGGTGGTGGTTAATGTCGCGTTTTATTACGGTTGTCATCGGCGCGCACGCGAGGAGGGCGTTAGTCATTTACTGTAGACGAGCTTCTAATTCCAGTTGTTTTCTCTCTCTCTCGGTGTCTAGACGTACTCCGGGTTATTCTGCGTGGTGATCAACCCCTACAAGAACCTCCCCATCTATTCCGAAAATATCATTGAGATGTACCGGGGGAAGAAGCGCCACGAGATGCCGCCGCACATCTACGCCATATCAGAGTCCGCCTACCGCTGCATGCTCCAAGGTGAGTCCGTGGATGGAGAGGCTTCATGACCTCCCACCTTAGAGGGAAAAAATAGATGGCTGCTTTCTTCCAGCGACGGCGCCCCACCTGTCCATGAGCTGGTACTGCAGCAGGTGCTTGACCTGCAATACCGCACACCACCTGAGGAGAAGCGTGGCGCTGTCTATGGAAGAAAGTCAGGTATCCTCCACCCTAATAGTCAAGTCTCCATTGGCTCGAGCCTGTCCTGAAAAAAAAAAAACTGTAGGTGGGAGGAGCCATCACTTTGGGCCACTTCTGATTGGCTGAGTTGCCGTCACAAGGTCATGTAGCTTGCGGCCCCCACCTGCATGCAGATATATATTGGCCTTAGTCGTTAACGTTCAGCGCTGCCTTTCTGTTAACTCTCAGGTGCGCGACCTCCTATAGCTGTGTGTGCAGCTTTGGGTGTGACTGGAGTGTACGTCCTGATGTCTAGCTGTAGGTGCAGCTTTGGGTGTGACTGGAGTATACGTCCTGATATGTAGGTGTGACTGGAGTATACGTCCTGATGTCTAGCTGTGCGTGCAGCTTTGGGTGTGACTGGAGTATACGTCCTGATATCTAGCTGTAAGTGCAGCTTTGGGTGTGACTGGAGTGTACGTCCTGATGTCTAGCTGTAGGTGCAGCTTTGGGTGTGACTGGAGTATACGTCCTGATATGTAGGTGTGACTGGAGTATACGTCCTGATGTCTGGCTGTGCGTGCAGCTTTGGGTGTGAGTGGAGTATACGTCCTGATGTGCAGCTTTGGGTGTGAGTGGAGTATACGTCCTGATGTGCAGCTTTGGGTGTGAGTGGAGTATACGTCCTGATGTGCAGCTTTGGGTGTGACTGGAGTATACACTCACCGGCCACTTTATTAGGTACACCATGCTAGTAACGGGTTGGACCCCCTTTTGCCTTCAGAACTGCCTCCATTCTTCGTGGCATAGATACAACAAGGTGCTGGAAGCATTCCTCAGAGATTTTGGTCCATATTGACATGATGGCATCACACAGTTGCAGTCGCAGATTTGTCGGCTGCACATCCATGATGCCAATCTCCCGTTCCACCACATCCCAAAGATGCTCCTCTATTGGATTGAGATCTGGTGACTGTGGAGGCCATTGGAGTACAGTGAACTCATTGTCATGTTCAAGAAACCAGTCTGAGATGATTCCAGCTTTATGACATGGCATTGCATTATCCTGCTGAAAGTAGCCATCAGATGTTGGGGACATTGTGGTCATAAAGGGATGGACATGGTCAGCAACAATACTCACGTAGGCTTTGGCGTTGCAACGATGCTCAATTGGCACCAAGGGGCCCAAAGAGTGCCAAGAAAATATTCCCCACACCATGACACCACCACCACCAGCCTGAACCGTTACCGATACAAGGCAGGATGGATCCATGCTTTCATGTTGTTGACGCCAAATTCTGACCCTACCATCCGAATGTCGCAGCAGAAATCGAGACTCATCAGACCAGGCAACGTTTTTCCAATCTTCAATTGTCCAATTTCGATGAGCTTGTGCAAATTGTAGCCTCAGTTTCCTGTTCTTAGCTGAAAGGAGTGGCACCCGGTGTGGTCTTCTGCTGCTGTAGCCCATCTGTAGCCTCAAAGTTGGACGTACTGTGCGGCGTTCAGAGATGCTCTTCTGGCTACCTTGGGTGTAACGGGTGGCTATTTGAGTCACTGTTGCCTTTCTATCAGCTGGAACCAGTCTGGCCATTCTCCTCTGACCTCTGGCATCAACAACGCATTTCCGCCCCCCACAGAACTGCCGCTCACTGGATGTTTTTTCTTTTTCGGACCATTCTCTGTAAACCCTAGAGATGGTTGTGCGTGAAAATCCCAGTAGATCAGCAGTTTCTGAAATACTCAGACCAGCCCTTCTGGCACCAACAACCATGCCACGTTCAAAGGCACTCAAATCACCTTTCTTCCCCCCCCATACTGATGCTCGGTTTGAACTGCAGGAGATTGTCTTGACCATGTCTACATGCCTAAATGCACTGAGTTGCCGCCATGTGATTGGCTGATTAGAAATTAAGTGTTAACGAGCAGTTGGACAGGTGTACCTAATAAAGTGGCCGGTGAGTGTACGTCCTGATGTAACTAGTACATTGTGATACTGTATCTACATAACTGGAGGCGGGGCATCTGTCGGAGAGCGCGATGAATCCGTCTTGTGGCGTTGGGGTCATCTCTCGGAGGATTTATCCATTAGTGATTAGTTTCCTGTCCCGTCACTTTCCTGGGTCTGTTTATCGTCTCGGGGAATTTTTTGGCGCTCGCGCACCACATGTGTATACATTCTGCTGTATGTGGAATCTTAATGTATATGAGGCTGTATAAACAGCGGGTGGGCGAAGCATCTGTGCGTGTATATATATAATATAATATATACTGTCTGTACTGTCATAGGTTACACGTACAACCTGTCCAGGGGTGCAAACGCCATCACTGTGTGCGCTGTAGCGCAGAGTATTTCAGCACTTGTTCATTGCTTCGATGTGTGGTTGAGGCGATGACGGGCATCACACAGAGCCAGGGCAGCATGACCCCAGTGGCCTTGAGTGTATCTGTTTTTTGGGAGTCCTCTAACACTGTAACAAAACTGCTTACAGTGTGATACGTTATACAACATAATCCTCCGGGCCAATCCAATATGGAGGCAGAATCTGGTCAGAGTTTTGTGACCACATCGAAGTTTGGGCCTTCCCCCGAATGCTCAGGCACTTCCTATAGAGATAGATATGGAGTTTTTGATCTTGAGTGGAATTCCAGCATTGCAGTAAAGACTGACACTGGTGAGCAGCAGGGCTGATGTCACTGGTGGGCTGTAACTTAGAATATCAGAATAGACATCTACAGCAGTCCAGGCCCCACCACCACCGCCGGGCACTGTCCCACCATCCGCCATTGATGTTCTGTACGTCATTGTGTAGCAGTGTGCAGATATCTATGGTGGTGCAGGGATGTGATAGGTGAACATGGCACCACCTTGTCTTCCTCTGGTGCCCGGCCTGTGCCCTGGGTGACGATGGCGTCGCAGTGGAGGGCCCCCTTCCATACGTTGCGATTGCTCCGAGCCTTGGCGTCCATCCAGCTAATGTCACAGTTTTTGCCTCTGACTGTTTCCTCCCCCATAAACCCTGCGGTAACGGCAGCAGACATCCAGATCTGGGCACTCTGAGGTCACGGGGCCAGACCCTGAGCTCTACCCCCCCCCCCCCCCCCACTTCCTTCCAGTCTCCCCCACCTCCTTCCAGTCTCCCCCACCTCACAGGGTTTGTAATGTCTGGCAAGTCTTGGGAGTCATTGTCTGCAGAATGTGGACTGGATTAACTCCTGGATGCCCAATAGGCAGCAATTCTGTAGTTTAAAGGGATTGTCCACAGAAGTGCAGAACAACATGGAGCTCAATGTAACATCTCCGGAGACATTGTCAAGGATTCCTCTACCTCCTTTTGACGCCCCACTTTAATGAGTTGGTGAGCAAGGCGGCCAAACTTGGACCACCAGGGTGCAGGGGCAGTGGTACTATATAGTGAGTGAGCAGTATGGGACTACCCAGAATGCCTTGCTGTGGTGCGAAATCCCCATGTCGTAGGTTTGTGATGTTCAGGATTTATTTCCCGTTGTCATTCTCCTCCGCAGCCTTCCAGGGATTGGCACATAAACGAGAGCACTGCCCGGGCATCCTGTCCTAGTGTCCGCCTGCTCTGGCCAAAGGCCATTTATGTTCAGCTGGTTCATCCGTCCTGGTGATTCCCCCTCTAACAATCACCACTCTGTGTATGTATGCTGCATGTGCCCGAAGACTGGCAGAACACCGAGCGGCTGGCAAAGTCACCCAGCGATCAGCGACTTGTTAGGAAGAGGAGTGTACAGATGGTGCATTATCTGGCAGTATTATACAAACCGCCATATGGTAGATGAGGACGCCAGAAAGTAATATCACAGTATTACTACAGGAGAAATTACTGATACTGTCTGTTATTACATAGGAGGTAGTATTATAGTAGTTATATTCTTGTACATAGGAGGTAGTATTATAGTAGTTATATTCTTGTATATAGGAGGTAGTATTATAGTAGTTATATTCTTGTATATAGGAGGTAGTATTATAGTAGTTATATTCTTGTATATAGGAGGTAGTATTATAGTAGTTATATTCTTGTACATAGGAGCAGTATTATAGTAGTTATATTCTTGTATATAGGAGGTAGTATTATAGTAGTTATATTCTTGTATATAGGAGCAGTATTATAGTAGTTATATTCTTGTATATAGGAGCAGTATTATAGTAGTTATATTCTTGTATATAGGAGGTAGTATTATAGTAGTTATATTCTTGTACATAGGAGTAGTATTATAGTAGTTATATTCTTGTACATAGGAGCAGTATTATAGTAGTTATATTCTTGTATATAGGAGGTAGTATTATAGTAGTTATATTCTTGTATATAGGAGCAGTATTATAGTAGTTATATTCTTGTATATAGGAGGTAGTATTATAGTAGTTATATTCTTGTACATAGGAGCAGTATTATAGTAGTTATATTCTTGTACATAGGAGCAGTATTATAGTAGTTATATTCTTGTACATAGGAGGTAGTATTATAGTAGTTATATTCTTGTACATAGGAGCAGTATTATAGTAGTTATATTCTTGTATATAGGAGGTAGTATTATAGTAGTTATATTCTTGTACATAGGAGCAGTATTATAGTAGTTATATTCTTGTACATAGGAGTAGTATTATAGTAGTTATATTCTTGTATATAGGAGCAGTATTATAGTAGTTATATTCTTGTACATAGGAGTGGTATTATAGTAGTTATATTCTTGTACATAGGAGTAGTATTATAGTAGTTATATTCTTGTACATAGGAGTAGTATTATAGTAGTTATATTCTTGTACATAGCAGTAGTATTATAGTAGTTATATTCTTGTACATAGGAGGTAGTATTATAGTAGTTATATTCTTGTACATAGGAGGTAGTATTATAGTAGTTATATTCTTGTACATAGGAGGTAGTATTATAGTAGTTATATTCTTGTACATAGGAGGTAGTATTATAGTAGTTATATTCTTGTACATAGCAGTAGTATTATAGTTATATTCTTTTACATAGGAGGTAGTATTATAGTAGTTATATTCTTGTACATAGGAGGTAGTATTATAGTAGTTATATTCTTGTACATAGCAGTAGTATTATAGTTATATTCTTTTACATAGGAGGTAGTATTATAGTAGTTATATTCTTGTACATAGGAGCAGTATTATAGTAGTTATATTCTTGTACATAGGAGTAGTATTATAGTAGTTATATTCTTGTACATAGGAGCAGTATTATAGTAGTTATATTCTTGTACATAGGAGGTAGTATTATAGTAGTTATATTCTTGTACATAGCAGTAGTATTATAGTAGTTATATTCTTGTACATAGGAGGTAGTATTATAGTAGTTATATTCTTGTACATAGGAGGTAGTATTATAGTAGTTATATTCTTGTACATAGGAGTAGTATTATAGTAGTTATATTCTTGTACATAGCAGTAGTATTATAGTAGTTATATTCTTGTACATAGGAGGTAGTATTATAGTAGTTATATTCTTGTACATAGGAGTAGTATTATAGTAGTTATATTCTTGTACATAGCAGTAGTATTATAGTAGTTATATTCTTGTACATAGGAGGTAGTATTATAGTAGTTATATTCTTGTACATAGGAGGTAGTATTATAGTAGTTATATTCTTGTACATAGGAGGTAGTATTATAGTAGTTATATTCTTGTATATAGGAGTAATATAGTTATATTCTTGTATATAGGAGTAGTATTATAGTAGTTATATTTTTGTACATAGGAGTAGTATTATAGTAGTTATATTCTTGTACATAGGAGGTAGTATTATAGTAGTTATATTCTTGTACATAGGAGTAGTATTATAGTAGTTATATTCTTGTACATAGGAGTAGTATTATAGTAGTCATATTCTTGTACATAGGAGTAGTATTATAGTAGTTATATTCTTGTACATTGGAGTAGTATTATAGTAGTTATATTCTTGTACATAGGAGTAGTATTATAGTAGTTATATTCTTGTACATAGGAGTAGTATTATAGTAGTCATATTCTTGTACATAGGAGTAGTATTATAGTAGTTATATTCTTGTACATAGGAGTAGTATTATAGTAGTTATATTCTTGTACATAGGAGTTGTATTATAGTAGTTATATTCTTGTACATAGGAGTAGTATTATAGTAGTTATATTCTTGTACATAGAAGGTAGTATTATAGTAGTTATATTCTTGTACATAGGAGCAGTATTATAGTAGTTATATTCTTGTACATAGGAGTAGTATTATAGTAGTTATATTCTTGTACATAGGAGCAGTATTATAGTAGTTATATTCTTGTACATAGGAGTAGTATTATAGTAGTTATATTCTTGTACATAGGAGCAGTATTATAGTAGTTATATTCTTGTACATAGGAGCAGTATTATAGTAGTTATATTCTTGTACATAGGAGGTAGTATTATAGTAGTTATATTCTTGTACATAGGAGGTAGTATTATAGTAGTTATATTCTTGTACATAGCAGCAGTATTATAGTAGTTATATTCTTGTACATAGGAGTAGTATTATAGTAGTTATATTCTTGTACATAGGAGTAGTATTATAGTAGTTATATTCTTGTACATAGGAGTAGTATTATAGTAGTTATATTCTTGTATATAGGAGTAGTATTATAGTAGTTATATCCTTGTACATAGGAGTAGTATTATAGTAGTTATATTCTTGTACATAGGAGTAGTATTATAGTAGTTATATTCTTGTACACTGGAGTAGTATTATAGTAGTTATATTCTTGTACATAGGAGTAGTATTATAGTAGTTATATTCTTGTACATAGGAGTAGTATGATATAAGACGTTTAGTTTGGGGGGGGGGGGGGGTCTCATTATGTGTCCCCAATACTTGCCTGGTACACGTATCCCCGCCATCTCTCAGGACACCATGTTATGTAATGCAGAGCCATGACCCTAATCCTCTTTTCAGGCCACCTCAAGACTGACTTTTGGTACTTAGTCTCAGTAATTCCTTCTTACGTCCTTGTGTCTCATCCCCATCTTGTGCCAAGAAAGAAGCTTACCCTCAGACAGGGCTCTCGTTGTGCAGACGTGCTGTGTCTGTAGGGATGGATTGCAGTGTAATGTGGGGCACTGTATACTTCGGGGTGCTGTGAGTATCTCGTGTTCTTGCTTATGGCACTGTCGCTTACCCTTGGGCAGGTGATGTTGCCGCACAGATCACACTTGTCTATCCTCAGGACTCTCATGTCTGACTGTAGCCACGTTTTTAGTGAGCGACTTTATTGCGGATAAAATTGGACGAATCCCACCCCCCGTTATAGTTAATAGGGCCAAGCTTTGCTGTGATATTCATTGGTCCCTTCCTATAATGTACCGCAGTGGTGTTTATAGTCCGGGCAGATGTCCAGGTGAGAAGTCGTCCTCCGAGAAGTCCCATATGTTCTTGAGCAGTCCTGTTATTTAAGAAGGGGGGGGGGGCAGGTGAAGGGGCGACTTCTAAATACCAATGTCTGTATGATGGGAACCAAACGTGACCCGATTGCTGACTCCCCTCCAATAAGTCTCTCGAGCACTTTCTTAAACTCCAACGTTCCCCAAGTCTTTTGAAGTCCTGGCCGTCCATGAAGTGATCCCATTCCTCCGAGGTGCAGGAACGCTTCGTGTCTTTGATCTATTACCCGTCTGCTTTAGTTTTTGAGAGTTTTGTTGTGTTTTGGGTCCATGGTAACAATGGGACATGGACTTTATCACGATGTCTGATACTTGCCTGGGTTGGGTCCTGGCTGATGTTTTTCCTTCGGTTCCTACGTTAATATTTTATATTGGGTTTTGTAATCCAGATGTTTATCCATCTGCTCGGAGTATAATGTGATTCCTGAACGGTGGCGTAACCTCAGTGCACGGTATATATGTATGTTTGTGTCTTCTGGTCTTCAATGTGAAGCAGACCCAGGAGGACATTGTATGTTCCCGAATACGGGATGGGAGGAATCATCTACTAGATCCAGGGGAGCAGCTGGATTCACCCCCTGACGTCTGAGTAGTGAGAACCCCCAATCTCATAAGGTGAATGGCCGAACCCAACAAAATTGGCAGATTTGGCGGGTACACGTCTAAGGCTGCCCCCGGTCTACATTTGGTGTCCCCAAATCCACTTAAAAGCAGGACTTTTCTTTCTGTATCTTTCCACCTTTTTCAGGCGGCCCCCATAGTCTATAGACCCCATTATAGTTTCTGTGGGTTACCACTTTTTTTTTTTAGAGGATTAGGTTCCCGTTTGTGGGGTCCCTAAGCAAGTCCATGAACAAAAACCTGAACGCAGGTGTGACCCTCGCGTTGTGTATTGTCGGCTTAAAGGGGTTTCTTAAAGTCCTATCTTGGCCAGTTGTGACCTGGTGGAGGTCTCAACTGGCTCTCAACAAATGTGATGGTGGTCGCACAGTGTTCAGACACCGCATGCTCCACTCCAGCCATTTCTATGGGAGAGCCTTAAACAGCCAAAATGCAGTCAGTCGCTCCCCCATTTTCCCCATCAGTGGGGGTCAGAACCCAAACCATGTGCAAGTTATCCCCTATCCTGAGCTGTATCAGGTGACCTCTATTCATCGGGGTCACTTCACACTGCCATTACTGTCCGTTGCTCTCATCCATCAGACCCTCCTCCTCTGGGTGTGTCTCCAATGTTAGTTTGTTGCAGTGTCGTGTGGACATCACCTTGTCACGGCTGTCCCCATTAGATGCTTGTTTGGCCAGTCGTCACCTCCTACACATGTATAAGATCTGAATGGGGGGCGGCCGTTGTCGAACTCCTCTGGCCATGGTTTATACATCTGAGAACTAGAGGATTGCCCATTGTGCCTGTCTCATCTCTTAGACCACAGATTAGGAGCCCCCACACATGGTAGACCTCAGATGGTCCTCCAACATGGCTCAGATGTGTACGGCCAGCTTTAGTCCATGTAGAAGAATCCAGTCTTTGTATTTCATGTGGATCCGTTGACACCGCGCCGGTGTTAGAGGTGCCAGCTTTTGATATAAGACTTCCATGAGTGTTCTGGATACATGGTGGGATGGGTGGGGGGGTCGTCTAAAATATGTGGTTGGGGGAACCAGCTCGCTATGTGATCTCCACCTTGGATACAGCAGGTTCTTGTATCCCACATTCAGTGGATTGCTTTTCATAGCTATAGAAGTGGAGCTCCCCTTTAAGTGGGTGGCAGACTTGGCACAATACAGACCCCCCTACCATCCAGACCTCTGCCCGTACTATGACGTTAGAAGCCGAGTCTGTCACATTTTATGGTCTCTTCTTTTGGCCGATTCTTGACCTGAAGCCAATTCTACCTAAAAATATTCCCCTTAATGTTCTTGATGTAAAATCCAAGGAAGGAAGTAATAGTAAGACGACCTCCTCAAGTCAGAGACGGGAATTTCCTCTCGTGATCGCTTGCAAAGGTTTATTAGAAGGGAATTAATCCTTAATCTGATGCACTTTGGGATTAAAGGGGTTTTCCCGTCAAAGCTGTTTATATGGGATAGGAGGTAACTTGCTGATCGGTGGGATCCGACTGCTCAGACCCCGCACTGATCAGGAGAATCGGGATGGGGGTAGTCAGGCCGTGTGTTCATATCCATGGTAGTGCCAGATATAGTATTCACCCATCGAAAGACTAGAGCGACACATCCGCTGCCCGACCACCACTCCATTCCGAATGCGGGGCAAAAGTTGCCAGATTTCCTAATCTGTGTGGCTCTGATCAGTTGGGCCTCAAGGTTACCCTTTATCCTATGGTTATGGGATGACTTTCTTTGATGGGACCATACACATTAGGTTAATGTTGGTTAGTCACCAGGTCATGAAGGAGATGAGGTTCGGACACGTCTCTGGGCCGCCTGTAAGTCACAGTCAGAGGTGCCCGGTCATGGCTTGTGGCGTGTCTGTACTGACCGCCCTTCACACTTGGCTGATACTAGAGTTAATGTGTAGGGGAAGTCGGAGAGATTTCTATGGCTCGGTCACTACAATAATGATGGTATGGGCCCCAGCCTGGACATCTCACAGGGTCCTAATGGTGGAAATAAAATGGGATAAGTCAACGTATGGCTTTACATTGGAACTTTTTGACAGACGCCACCAATATGGTCACCAATGGAAACTCTACCATTGTGTTGCCCATTTCTAGGTTGTGGGATCCCCGAGTCCTTTGGTTGTGGATATATGACCCCAGCTTCATCTTACTGGTGGTTCACCTCCATGGCTTGGCTTTGTGGATGAGGATGGAGATCACATTAACTCCGTGTGTCCCTCTCCGGCCCTCTCTGAGGTTGCCGTACGTCCTCGTCTACATCTGCATTGTATTTATTTTACTGTTCTCGTTAAGCCGAGCAATCTGTAAAGCCCATCTGCAGTCAATTTGTTTGTTTTATGCCTTTGGTTTATTTTTAGGGCACACCGCTCCAGCTGTACAGACCAGACACCACGCGCTTGACCAGAGTCGTGTTTGTGTCGGTTCTTGCTTTGTAAGGAACTCCTCTAAACCACAGGAATGCAGGTCTTGGAGGGAACGATCCGGCCTGTCCCCCATTGTAGCTCCAAAGACCCCCGTTCTGTAGTGAAAGGCGCATTTGCCGCCCTGCGGGACTCTTTATTTGGCTGAGGGTGCTGTGTTGGGATGTACAAGCTGGACTTGGCATTATTACTTGTCCTACAACCTTAGTTTGCAAATTGTTGATCGCTTTAGATCCATGGCCTGGTTAAGGTTCTTCAGGCGGTGTATATAATGTATATATGCACTGAGAGCCAGTCCTGTTCAGTTTGATGATCCAGCCACGGCCTCTGTTTGTTCCCATGCTAGTGAAGCTCCATTAACCCCGTCCGTCACCAGCCGTGCACTGATGCGTCCATTACTATAATTACCTGCCAACCCATTAAACGTCTTCAGCATAAGATGCACAAGTTGCAAACACTGGAGACTTGTTTCCAAACACACTCATCACCTACTTGCAGATTCCGGTGGCGGGTTTTTTCCGTGCCCCACAAGACCCTTCCTCTGACCTCTCCTTTATTGGTGTCAGCCTCAGCAGGAAGCTCTACCCGAGACTTGGGATTCCTGAAGAACATCTTGAGGTGGATCTCACAGGCTTTGGTCTGTGGTTGTAACTTACACTTTACATATGACAAAGCCTTGTTGGTTGACAGGTATTCCTCCTGACCCCTCTTCACACACGTGTACTCTGGGCTTCGCCAATACTGTTTGAGGAAAACCCCCTACACGTTAATTGGTGGGACAGACCAAGCAAGATCAACTGCAGCAGCCAACATTTATGGACTGTAGGCTGCAATTAAAGAACAAGGCTCATCCAAACCCGGTCTTACCTCTGCAGTGAGTGGAGAAGTGTCCGTGCATGCTCATCTCTCCCCATTGACTTCTATGGGAATGCCATACATGGCGGAGGCCTAATGTCAGGACTCCCAGAGAAGTGAGTTGAGTTCTTGATGTGCCCGGTCAACTCTTCTCTTCTCTCACGGCTCCTCTTTCTTGGTAGGTGGTTCCCACCAAATGTTCCTGGTTTGCAATACCCCTTTATCGTCTGCCCATAGTCATGTCAATTACGTTTTTACCTTCAAATTCTGGATCTTTCCAAAAGTCCAGTTGAGTTACCCCCTGATCTAGATTTTCCTTTCCCTTTATACCCTGTGTATGTGTTCCCTCCTCCAAAAGAAGGGACTGCTCATCCGAGCCCTTCCCTCCGTATTCAGAGAACCATCTGACAGAGGAAGGGACTGCTCATCCGAGCCCCGGCCACAGCGCAGACCTGCCTCAGCCGGTGAATGCCGAATGGTAATTTCCAATGTGTCAAGTGGGATCAGCCCGGATTAAAGACCAGCAGGGACCTGGGAAGTGTTGGAACAGGAATCGTGACAGGAGCTTCACCTCCCCTTTAAGGATGCCTGCTTTACAATTCATCAGCTATTGGTCGTTCTCTTTGGTGGCCTTGACAATGGTCCTTATCATAACAAGTCCGGGAAGCCACCATTGCACCCGTCATGTTGACCACCTTGATGTCTGGTAGTGGTGGTGTGTCCATATAGCCTTGGCTGGATTCGGGGTATCGGTCAGATCTGGGGGTCGGATAGTTGTAAAGATTTTAGCTTCCATCGTACATCGTTCTCCTAGGACGTGCTGTTGACTTGAGGCCATTTGTCTTGTCTTTCGTGATGAGACGTCCTGTGTGACATGCCGCCGTACATGGGAAGGAGGGGCCGCCCGCCATGCTTGGGTTAAGGTCAATTACACAAAGGGCATTCACATGACTGACAACAGGTGCGGACCAAGGATTCCTGGATGCCGGGATACCAGATATCCCACACAGTAACCCCGCCAGTCCTCCGTGCATACATTACTAATATATACTGCATTACATGATTAACCCGGTGTCTCCAGAGCGTAAGCAAACGTCCCTTGTAATGTATACCATAGGCTGTCGTAACGAAAACAAGGCCAAACAATCCAAAAAGAGACGCCCGTAGCAACCAGTCAGCGCCTCGGACAGATGGGTGATGCCATTGTGTAAGTGTTTGCATTGGTGCAATCCCTGGACAGTACAGCGCCGTGTGAGATGGGACAAGGGGTCTCCATCAGTTACCTCAATAGTTGTACCATAGAGTTCAGCCTAAATGATGTAATGAGACAGACTGTCTCGCCGCCTTTATAGAAGACTATAGAAATTTCCTTGACTACTTCACCTGTCTGAAGTTCCTGGACACCATTGCTAAAATGGTACCGGAGTCCCTTGTGCCGCTTGTACTGGTGTCCTCTTATGGGCAGAGGGGCTTCTGGATGCTTTGGACACCGTGGCCGGTGTGACTGCTGCAGCCTGTATGTCCCGGAGTCTGTGGCTGTTGTAGGGACATGAGCATCTCTTTAGTCGTGCCCCTCCGTGTCTCTGGGAGGGGGGTACTCATTTCAGATTCTGTATCACCCGCCTGCTTACAGTCCTACAGCCGGTGACCATGTCCCGGGGCCGCTCTATCCAGGTGACATCACTGGAGCTCTTGGTGACCTCATGTCCATCACATTCGGGCAGATTTTAGTGCTTTGTCATGTTCGTCACCCTCTGAGGACCCGTTGAGTTCTCAGGCTTGAGGCCTAAGTATTATCCCCATGAGATCAGGAATCTGCGCCCGTCTGAGAGCAGCTGTGGGAACGCTCACCAGGATTGTTTACAGACAACTGTCTTACTGCGGCTTTTATGTTCAGGACTCTTAATAGAGAAGTGATTTACTGGAGCGTTTACACACAGATCACCCCCTGTTACCCTATAATGGCTTTATTATAGCAGTATGGCTGCCCTGACATTCTCCAGATGTTAGAATCAAAATCCTACCAAGACGTCTTCTGCTGGTATCTTGTTATAGTCAGAACTGGCAATGAGGAGGGTAAACACACAGGGTGCAGAGACAGGAGCGGTCTATGGCCTTATCTCTTCTTTGGATGTCATTACATTTCACATTTGTTCTGATGAAGACCTATCTCCTGTATTATACTCCAGAGCTGCGCTCACTATTCTGCTGGTGCAGTCACTGTGTACATACATTACATTACTTATCCTGTATTATACTCCAGAGCTGCGCTCACTATTCTGCTGGTGCAGTCACTGTGTACATACATTACATTACTTATCCTGTATTATACTCCAGAGCTGCGCTCACTATTCTGCTGGTGCAGTCACTGTGTACATACATTACTTATCCTGTATTATACTCCAGAGCTGCGCTCACTATTCTGCTGGTACAGTCACTGTGTACATACATTACATTACTTATCCTGTATTATACTCCAGAGCTGCGCTCACTATTCTGCTGGCTCAGTGCTTGCGCTCCGCAGGATCTGGTGATTTTTGTCTCTCCAGCCTGACATGGCTGATAACAGAGAACAATGCTCTGTGCTCTCCTGCTGACCAGTTCCAGGGCTCTCTGAGTGTAGCAGTGCAGGTATTCCAGGCTTGGGGTGCAGCACATTTCGGAGATGTTGCAGACCTTGCTGTGCAGTCCTCTGGTTTATTTCCAGGACATGCGGTTTGTATACAGATATTCGGCTGTTTATGGGGGGGCTCTGAGCGTTTGATACGCTTGGGGGGGGGGGGGGGGTAGATAACACCCGGTCATGTTGAGGCTACGTCCTCGCTTTTCTCCTGCGCTGGACTGAGATCAGTGGTTTTTGTGTTTTCGTTGACCTGCGCTGCTGTTATTGTTGGACTTCCATGGCGAGTGCTGTTGTTGGACCGTTGCGCTTCCTCCTTGTTACCGTGTAACCGTCTATTCAGGAATCTCATTGGTGTCGTCGATGGCGCGGTATTACTTTACAATAGCCAAGCCTCCAATCTCTGCCAGCATGAGGGTTGGCACTCAGCTTTCCTAGAGTCCTGGAAGGTCTGCAGATTTACCACTGCCATCATGCTCCTACTAGTTTCACTGTCGGCCTGCTGTGTACGTGCGAGTGTGATGGATTGTGTGCAGCCATAACTAGACTGACACATGGGTCAGCGTGGTGACAGCCTGGTGGGGCGGGCGGGGGGGCTGCAACTTGTTTCCTGTTAGTCATTAGCCGCCCTGCTGCCTATGACAGATGCTCCCGGCTGGTGCTGGGAACATTTAGCCCCGTCTGGGCTGCCAGGAGCGCGCGCGGCCTCATCCGTTAGCAATCTGCCTGGTGTCTGCCCGGGCCTAGTTGATGACAGATGTTGTACATGGGCAGGAGGATGATGATGATGATGACCGTCCTTCTGTAAATAGGTGCAATGCTTGGTGGCCTTAAGAGGAGGAACAATGGAAGACCGAATTGTCCTCTATGTACAGCAGGGCGGTATATGTTGGCAGTATAAGTCTACGAGCATTGGCGTCCGTGACTTGGTATAAAACAAAGTGAGAGGAGTTATAGGAATTCTTTATAATGGCGAAAATCAATTCTGTCCAAACCAGCGTGTCTGATCGGCAAGTTCGGCCATATGGTGCTCACTGAGACCTGTAAATATGCAAGGACAGCCACACCTGTAGTCACACCTCTGTATATGGTCAGTGTGCTATAGGTGGCGTGACTTGTACTGTGACCAGTGTGGTTGTCGTAGACGTGTGGTAAGTGTTGCATATAATAGTGGAATGGCACACTGCCCACATTACGTGTAGCAGAGTCCTGTACTATTAGATAGCAGTTGGGCTGTTCTTGTAGAGCCATGTACTATTAGATAGCAGTTGGGCTGCTCTAGTAGATCCATGTACTATTAGATAGTAGTTGGGCTGTGTACTATTAGATAGTAGTTGGGCTGTTCTAGTAGAGCCATGTACTATTAGATAGTAGTTGGGCTGGTCTAGTAGAGCTGTGTACTATTAGGTTGTAGTTGGGCTGATCTAGTAGAGCTGATTACTATTAGATAGTAGTTGGGATGGTCTAGTAGAGCCCTGTACTATTAGATAGCAGTTGGGATGGTCTAGTAGAGCCCTGTACTATTAGATAGTAGTTGGGCTGGTCTAGTAGAGCTGATTACTATTAGATAGTAGTTGGGCTGGTCTAGTAGAGCTGTGTACTATTAGATAGTAGTTGGGCTGGTCTAGTAGAGCCATGTACTATTAGATAGTAGTTGGGCTGTTCTCATAGAGCTGTGTACTATTAGATAGTAGTTGGGCTGTTCTGGTAGAGCTGTGTACTATTAGATAGTAGTTGGGCCGGTCTAGTAGAGCCCTGTACTATTAGGTAGTAGTTGGGCCAGTCTAGTAGAGCCCTGTACTATTAGGTAGTAGTTGGGCCGGTCTAGTAGAGTCGTGTACTATTAGATAGTAGTTGGGCCAGTCTAGTAGAGTCATGTACTATTAGATAGTAGTTGGGCCGGTCTAGTAGAGCCCTGTACTATATTAGGTAGTAGTTGGGCTAGTCCGGTATCTGTGGCCTGTACTGTATCCTATATGACAGGACGTAGCAGTAAATCTCGCTACTCTTTGTGCTGCTCTGACAGGGGCGGGGTCTTCTATAGGCGTTGCGTCGCTCACTCCTGATAGAGAGACAGCTGCAGCCTCAGCACCCGGGCATTCAGGGGCAGCTGCCCACATCAGTCTTCCTGGGGTGAGATTAGTGTCCGTCTTCTCGCCCCCACATGGGTGCACATGACTGTACCTATACTCGGGGGTCTCCTCCGGGCGGGGGCTCGTCTCGCTTTGCTTCTGTATTTGCAGTGTGGTTTATAGGTTTCTCTTCTGTTCTTCCTCGGACGTCAGAAGATAAATCTGCGGCCGCCCGATCTCCTTGGCGTTTGCTTATAATAAGAAGTGTCTGTTTGGCTCTTGGCGCGGAGCTGGCGGTAGATCCAGTAGCGGTGACACCAGGCAGACGATGGAGATTAATGGCGCTATAAACAGTCCTCGGCTACAGTTTCAGGTGCCTGTTAATAGCGGGATAATAATAATGTGCGGCCGCCATTCATCATACTAAGCATTAGGGTGACACGTAAAGCTAACATGGTGGAGGCGCTGCCCCCTGGAGGAAGGCTCCTATACTGTATACCTTCTCTGACTACCTGTATACACATCACTACTGTGTGCTGCATTAGCTGTCACCGCCTTTTTGGTGTTTTGATGCGTTTCACATGAGGTGTCATATGGGGGAGGGGGGTGTCCCCGGCAATCCACATGTATGTACATATAAAGGTCTTAAAGTGTTCCTGACACCTTAGTCTGTCTTCTGCCCCTCCCCCAGCTCCTCGGCCCCTCCCTCCTCCGCCAGCTGCTCCTCGGCCCCTCCCTCCTCCGCCAGCTGCTCCTCGGCCCCTCCCTGCTCCGCCAGCTGCTCCTCGGCCCCCCCCCCCTCCGCCAGCTGCTCCTCGGCCCCTCCCTGCTCCGCCAGCTGCTCCTCGGCCCCTCCCTGCTCCGCCAGCTGCTCCTCGGCCCCTCCCTGCTCCGCCAGCTGCTTCTCGCCCCTCCCTGCTCCGCCAGCTGCTCCTCGGCCCCTCCCTCGGCCAGCTGCTCCTCGGCCCCTCCCTCGGCCAGCTGCTCCTCGGCCCCTCCCTCCTCCGCCAGCTGCTCCTCGGCCCCTCCCTCCTCCGCCAGCTGCTCCTCGGCCCCTCCCTCCTCCGCCAGCTGCTCCTCGGCCCCTCCCTCCTCCGCCAGCTGCTCCTCGGCCCCTCCCTCCTCCGCCAGCTGCTCCTCGGCCCCTCCCTGCTCCGCCAGCTGCTCATCGCCCCCCCCCCCCTCCTCCGCCAGCTGCTCCTCGGCCCCTCCCTGCTCCGCCAGCTGCTCCTCGGCCCCTCCCTGCTCCGCCAGCTGCTCCTCGGCCCCTCCCTGCTCCGCCAGCTGCTTCTCGCCCCTCCCTGCTCCGCCAGCTGCTCCTCGGTCCCTCCCTCCGCCAGCTGCTCCTCGGCCCCTCCCTCGGCCAGCTGCTCCTCGGCCCCTCCCTCCTCCGCCAGCTGCTCCTCGGCCCCTCCCTCCTCCGCCAGCTGCTCCTCGGCCCATCCTTCCTCCGCCAGCTGTTCATCGGCCCCTCCTTCCTCCGCCAGCTCCCCCGCCAGCTCCTCGGCCTGTAGGATTGTGTATAATTTTGTCTGACTACCCCCTCACAGGTAATCTATCTGCAGATCTGTAATTCCTTTTCTGTCCCTTTTTGTCTTTCAGATCGTGAGGACCAATCCATCCTGTGCACGTGAGTAACTCTGAGCATTGTGGCAGATAACAGAGACAATAGCGCCCCCTGCAGGCACATAGAGACCCAGCCTGTGTCCCTGCTCCTACACATTAGGCTTCCAGTGACCTCTGGGGTGATGCAGCCATGATGGTGTCTGTCCGGTGTCCTGGTGGGCGCCGTTGCCCCCTCCCAATATCTGTGACCTCCTGATAGAATTGCACCGACCAGTTCCATTTAACAAACTGCTGTATCCATTCTGCAGAATGACCCGTAGACTCCGCCGCCCCTCCCCCGCTCCCCCTCCATCTTGTTTGGGTCACTGCAGCGTCAGAAGATGATTTTCTGCTGGATTTCCCCTTTAAGTGTGTCAGTCCCCGCCCACATGACTCCGGTCAGCTGACACCTTTACTCTTATGGAGTATATACAGCGGCCGCCTGTCATCTCTACAAGTCACCTGTGTCTCACTCCTGGGAGTTTATAGCCGTATGTTTCCTGCAAACGCTGACGGGTTTATGGCCTTGTCTGGACCCACAGTAGTCATACAAAGAGTTACAGGGGGATATATGCAGGATAAGTAATGTATGTACACAGTGACTGCTCCAGCAGAATAGTGAGTGCAGCTCTGGAGTATAATACAGGATAAGTAATGTAATGTATGTACACAGTGACTGTACCAGCAGAATAGTGAGTGCAGCTCTGGAGTATAATACAGGATAAGTAATGTAATGTATGTACACAGTGACTGTACCAGCAGAATAGAGAGCGCAGCTCTGGTGTATAATACAGGATAAGTAATGTATACAGTGAGCTCTGGGTCTAGGTCAGTATCTGTATATGTGTATACAGATACAGTATATGTGTTCTTGCGGCTTATTTCTTTCTCCTATATACAGTAACGCCTCTCCTAATGTCGGCCCTGTTACTTAGAGTCTCCCTGTGCTGGTTCTTAGTTTGGTCCCTTACAGGCCTCCCCCTTAGGTTCTGTGTCCAGTCCTTGTGTTCCTCAGTTTCCCTTTCAGTGCCGGCGTCCCTTTCCCTTGGCATTATACATCAGTACGGTGGAATGAGGACAGTATTGTGCAGCTGTCTGATGCCATCCGGACTTCTCATCAGACCTCGGGTGCTGCGTCATGTGAGTGCCCAGTGTCTGTCTGCTCCAGCGAGCCCTCTGGCCTGACAGGATGCAGCAGATGTGCACCAAGCAATGCCCCGTATGTTCTCCACATTCCAGGCTGGTTAGGCCGTCACGTTTGCAGCTGCCCGCACGGCCTGAGCTTTCTTACATCAGACACTTTGTTTTCTTCGTTCCTTCTCCTCCAGAATAAGACGCCTTCCAGTATAAGAGCAGAACTAATCCTCAGAGTGACTATAAATTTTCTTTAACGGCCTATTTTTTTTGGCAAGCATTTCCCCTCGGATTGATGAATGGATTATTGGCGCTCACATTTTCTGCCTTTTTAGTACCAAGAAGATAGTCTTAAGTTGCTGCACCCCAGTGTGGCCATAAAAGGTTACCTGCCGTGGCCAGACTGGCCTGCTAGACGTGAGCCCGCAGTTATTGGCTGGTAATAGCCGCACACAATGCCAATTGTATTGTGAATATCTTGGCCGTCGGCTGCGGCAGATGTTAAGGCAAGGAATGGTGTGAAGGTTCCCATACTGGGGGCCATATGTGCTCCGCATTCCAGGTAAGAACTGATGGGCTTCCCCGGGCCAGGAGACCCTGACTGATACCAGCCGCACTTCTCAGGACTCTCCCCCATTGTTATAAGACATCAGATAGCTTTGTTTTCTGGATGAGTTGCTGTGTAATGTTTCTGGGTCGGGGCTGTGGGAGGCCGGCGGATAATTTGGTCTTTGTTTTTGTTTCCTTAGAGGTGAATCTGGAGCTGGGAAGACGGAAAATACCAAGAAGGTCATCCAGTACCTGGCTCATGTGGCATCTTCACATAAGGGAAAGAAGGACCATACGATTCCTGTGAGTTGTCAGAAGGCATCCCATCCTTTATCTTGTCATGGGGGGTTGTCCTTCCACCGGGCTCACGGGGGTGGGGGTGTCCTTCCACCGGGCTCACGGGGGTGGGGGTGTCCTTCCACCGGGCTCACGGGGGTGGGGGTGTCCTTCCACCGGGCTCACGGGGGTGGGGGTGTCCTTCCACCGGGCTCACGGGGGTGGGGGTGTCCTTCCACCGGGCTCACGGGGGTGGGGGTGTCCTTCCACCGGGCTCACGGGGGTGGGGGTGTCCTTCCACCGGGCTCACGGGGGTGGGGGTGTCCTTCCACCGGGCTCACGGGGGTGGGGGTGTCCTTCCACCGGGCTCACGGGGGTGGGGGTGTCCTTCCACCGGCCTCACGGGGGTGGGGGTGTCCTTCCACCTTCTTCACTGGGGGTTGGGGTGTCCTTCCACCGGGCTCACGCTGGTGGGGGTGTCCTTCCACCGGGCTCACGGGGGTGGGGTTGTCCTTCCACTGGTGTCTTCAGTGGGAATGACCCAACTATCTCAAAAGGTTTTGATCAGGCCAAACCCAAATAAACAACTGGTCGCGTTGACTGAATAGTTGATACTTCCAGGGCAAGTTTAGGTTATCCAGGCTCCAGAAATTTTTGTAAATATAACCCATGGGGGTCATGACCACACACTTGGGGGTCAGTACAGTTGCCGAAGGGCGCTCCTGGTGAGTAGATCCAGCCACCCTTCATGGAACTTTTTAGGTTGACCTTTGGTAGTCGCACCATTGGCACTAATACTTCTCTGGTGACACTCGGTAAGTAGAACCAACCAACCTCGGGGTATTAGTGAAACTTTTTGGGTTGCCATGGCCTTTATCACCATTGGTATGAATAGTTCCTTGGTGACCCTTGTGGTGTAGATTTAACCATTGGCAGTGGAACATTTTTGGTTGAGCTTTGGTCATTGGCACCATTAACCCTTATACTACTAGTACAACTAACCAACAGCCAACGTTCATGGAAATTTTTGGGTTGAGTAATTGGCTCCACTGATCCTTTCTTGGTGACCTTTGGCGAGTAGATCCGACCTATGTGGATGTTTTTTGGGTTGAGTTCTTGAATGTCCCCCACCTTGACACTAATGGGTCACCCTGATGTCTGGCTGTACTGGTTAGTGATGGACGCCCCTTGGGTGCCATGTTTTGGGGGTGGGTTTGGGGGGTCATTGCACTTCCTGCCTCCTTACTAACTTGTGTTTATTTGTTTGCCATAACAGACGGAATCCCCTAAACCCATCAAACATCAGGCAAGTGGATTTCCTCCTCGTACTTCTCTGTATAGCTCATTCTATGGTGCCCTCACCCAGTGGAGGCGGCCATTTTTCTGGAGCCCATTGTTGGTTTGTAGCCCACAGAATGGCCGCCCGCATTGTACGGAGGTGCCCGTTACTATGACTCTTCCTCGCCCATCTCTCTGTACCCATAGACGTATTCCGCTCCATGTATCTCTCACTTCTGGTCCCATTAACAACGTAACCATTCCGTTCTCGGCGCTCACATCATATTAACACTATGGTGCCCGCTCCTCCATCGGACCAATCCTGGTCCATCTCTCCCGAGCACGGTGACCGCCCCCTACTGAAACCACATTGTCACCTATAAGGGGGAGTGTCAGGTCTTAGCCCCTCCCCTCAGACCTGCAAAATCTGCTGTGGAGGTGGGGCAACGTGAAAGCTATGGGTGGCAGCTGCCGCCCTTCTGTCCTGTTGGGGGGAGGCGGGGTCCTTGCTATGATCTAATCCCTGTGTTGAATTTGGTGTGCTGCATAAACCATAACCATTAACGTATTTTTTTTCTCCCCCCCCACTGTCATTTTGTTATACTACAGAGTGGATCCTTGTTGTATGTGAGTAGCATGTAGCTCTCCCCACCCCCGACACTTACCCAAATTTAATTTCTCACGCTCTTTTCACTCCCCCACCCCCCCACACTTACACCCCACCCCCACCCCACCTCATATCCCGCTATCATTCCATCTCCGTCCTCGCTCATTCCGCGCTCCGCATGCCGCGCTCTGCCTGTCCCTGTCTAACTTCATCCCACTGCTCTCCGTTAATCCTTCTCTGCCATTTTTTAACCTGTTTTTCCCCCCTAATCTGAACAGCCCCGAGTCTGGGGGCCTCGCTTACTGTTTGTTGCTAAAGTGCTGAGCTCAAGCTATTGCTGCAAATTGTACAGTGCTTCCCCCCCCCCCCCCCCGCTAACAATGGTCTGTTCCATTGTCTTATGTTGAAATGTTTGGGAATGTTCTAATGCGACCAGTGATAGGTGAGAACCGTCTGTTACATGTCCATGATGAGTTCTCTTTACAGCAGTCGTAAAGTGAGAGGAAACCATCGAATGTCACATGATGGATACCAGTCAGTGACAAAATATGCCCCATCCCTAAACCCATCACAATGAGGCACAGTGACCAGCAGAATAGTATAATACAGGATAAGTAATGTAATGTATGTACACAGTGACTGTACCAGCAGAATAGTGAGCGCAGCTCTGGAGTATAATACAGGATAAGTAATGTATGTACACAGTGACTGTACCAGCAGAATAGTGAGCGCAGCTCTGGAGTATAATACAGGATAAGTAATGTAATATATGTACACAGTGACTGCACCAGCAGAATAGTGAGCGCAGCTCTGGAGTATAATACAGGATAAGTAATGTAATGTATGTACACAGTGACTGCACCAGCAGAATAGTGAGCGCAGCTCTGGAGTATAATACAGGATAAGTAATGTATGTACACAGTGACTGTACCAGCAGAATAGTGAGCGCAGCTCTGGGGTATAATACAGGATAAGTAATGTAATGTATGTACACAGTGACTGTACCAGCAGAATAGTGAGCGCAGCTCTGGAGTATAATACAGGATAAGTAATGTAATGTATGTACACAGTGACTGTACCAGCAGAATAGTGAGCGCAGCTCTGGGGTATAATACAGGATAAGTAATGTAATGTATGTACACAGTGACTGCACCAGCAGAATAGTGAGCGCAGCTCTGGAGTATAATACAGGATAAGTAATGTAATGTATGTACACAGTGACTGTACCAGCAGAATAGTGAGCGCAGCTCTGGAGTATAATACAGGATAAGTAATGTAATGTATGTACACAGTGACTGCACCAGCAGAATAGTGAGCGCAGCTCTGGAGTATAATACAGGATAAGTAATGTAATGTATGTACACAGTGACTGCACCAGCAGAATAGTGAGCGCAGCTCTGGAGTATAATACAGGATAAGTAATGTAATGTATGTACACAGTGACTGCACCAGCAGAATAGTGAGCGCAGCTCTGGAGTATAATACAGGATAAGTAATGTAATGTATGTACACAGTGACTGTAGCAGCAGAATAGTGAGCGCAGCTCTGGAGTATAATACAGGATAAGTAATGTAATGTATGTACACAGTGACTGTACCAGCAGAATAGTGAGCGCAGCTCTGGAGTATAATACAGGATAAGTAATGTAATGTATGTACACAGTGACTGTACCAGCAGAATAGTGAGCGCAGCTCTGGAGTATAATACAGGATAAGTAATGTAATGTATGTACACAGTGACTGCACCAGCAGAATAGTGAGCGCAGCTCTGGAGTATAATACAGGAGAAGTAATGTAATGTATGTACACAGTGACTGTACCAGCAGAATAGTGAGCGCAACTCTGGAGTATAATACAGTATAAGTAATGTAATGTATGTACACAGTGACTGTACCAGCAGAATAGTGAGCGCAACTCTGGAGTATAATACAGTATAAGTAATGTAATGTATGTACACAGTGACTGTACCAGCAGAATAGTGAGCGCAGCTCTGGAGTATAATACAGGATAAGTAATGTAATGTATGTACACAGTGACTGTACCAGCAGAATAGTGAGCGCAGCCCTGGAGTATAATACAGGATAAGTAATGTAATGTATGTACACAGTGACTGCACCAGCAGAATAGTGAGCGCAGCTCTGGAGTATAATACAGGAGAAGTAATGTAATGTATGTACACAGTGACTGTACTAGCAGAATAGTGAGCGCAGCTCTGGAGTATAATACAGGATAAGTAATGTAATGTATGTACACAGTGACTGCACCAGCAGAATAGTGAGCGCAGCTCTGGAGTATAATACAGGATAAGTAATGTAATGTATGTACACAGTGACTGTACCAGCAGAATAGTGAGCGCAGCTCTGGAGTATAATACAGGATAAGTAATGTAATGTATGTATACAGTGACTGCACCAGCAGAATAGTGAGCGCAGCTCTGGAGTATAATACAGGATAAGTAATGTAATGTATGTACACAGTGACTGTACCAGCAGAATAGTGATCGCAGCTCTGGAGTATAATACAGGATTAGTAATGTAATGTATGTACACAGTGACTGCACCAGCAGAATAGTGAGCGCAGCTCTGGAGTATAATACAGGATAAGTAATGTAATGTATGTACACAGTGACTGTACCAGCAGAATAGTGAGCGCAGCTCTGGAGTATAATACAGGATAAGTAATGTAATGTATGTACACAGGGACTGCACCAGCAGATTAGTGAGCGCAGCTCTGGAGTATAATACAGGATAAGTAATGTAATGTATGTACACAGTGACTGCACCAGCAGAATAGTGAGCGCAGCTCTGGAGTATAATACAGGATGTGATTGGTATATAATATGTAGATTATTGCTATATATACGGTTTCTCTTGTTTCCGATCCCCCTGTGACATTAATCCTTCATTACACTGTTCCTTCCTTCCGCCCCCTCAGTAATCGCTCAATCTTCTGAGACGCCAATAACTTCCCCACAATTCCTTGTGCTCACCTGCCGTTTCGATAAGCGCTATTGTTGTAGACAAAGCCTCCTGGCCCCGGGTGATCTGTTGGGTGGGGGGGATTGACAGGTACAATATGGCTGATTTATTGTGGAGTGAGGACATTTCCATACGTGTGCCTCTCCCATGTGCTCGGCTCTTTGTCACTTACACGCAAGTATTGTAGTGGGGGAGGGAAGGCGTTGGGGTCTGCAGCGATGGATTGTTACTGGTGACTATGGGGGGCGCACGGCCGCGGTGTAAATGATTTATCCTGTGCAGCAGTTGATTAGTTAGGTCTTTGTCCTGGTTCCGGTCCCGCTAGGTGTAACATCCAATGCTCAGGCATGGAGTGCAGGAAATCTCTAAATGTTGTGACCCCAATGGACGGGTTATGATCCCGCCGCGCTCATGTTGGTGTGATAGGAAGTTAAAGGGATTGTCCAGGTTGTCTGCTTAGCTCCTGAGCGCCCTCTAGTGGTGACATCAGTTGGTGCACCTTGTCCTCAGAGTAGGAAGTCCATTGGCTTGCTGCATACAGTGTGTATAGAAGGTTTGCCACATATATGTGTAGGTGTAACATATGTGTATATATAGGTGTAGCAGTAGAAAGGATATATATAACCGTATGGCCGCCATGTGGGCCGTCTCCTCCAGGGTACAGGCACATGATATGTTTTCTGCTTTTTCGTGCTTCTCTTTAGTCCCCTGACCTAGTCCTGAATCCCATGACGCCATGCTGCGGTGGTCGCTGCCATATGGCGGTACATGCTTTGCCTTCAGAGCGGTGTCATGTAAATGTTTGGATCTTGCCATGTTTTTTTCTCTGTAGGGGGAACTCGAGCGTCAGCTACTGCAAGCGAACCCCATCTTAGAATCTTTCGGAAATGCCAAGACGGTCAAGAACGACAACTCATCCCGCTTTGTAAGTGATGGAGGATTTATGTGGGGTCGGACCCTGTTCACATGCCCCATACTTCGTGGTATACTCCTTGCCATGTCCGTCCAGTGTCTGGTTCCTTGCGGCAGAGCTTCCCTTGTCCTGACACCACCCGATGCCGTCTGAAATACAAGCCTTATGTGCGTTGCGGTGATCTCACCCTGAGGCGTCCCCGGGGTGCACAGCGCCTGCCTTCTACATTTCACAAGTTCCTTAAGTGTCTCTGTGTCTGCGCTCTGTCCATGAATGTCCTGCTATATGTATATATATATATATCTTACAGGACAGACGTCATTCTGATCTGCAGATTAGGCCCAGCAATGGCTGTATCAGTTTGCTGTCAGTGAATGGAGATCTTCTCTCTTCCGTTTCGTGCAGTGCTTACTTTGTGGCACTTACAGCTGCAGGACTGTTACAGTGTATCAGAGCAGACCTGATCAGGAAAGACTTGGAGGGTTCCTATTCACTTGCAGCAAGCAGAGGTCTGGACAGTGAGGAATTAGAAAGTCACACAAGCTTCAGTGACGTGACCCTGAGGTCACCTGCGTCTGATCACATGACTCGTATTCATTCTGAAATGTTTCCAATTTGTTGATTAGTTATTGATCACATTCCGATTTCCATTTCTCTCCCCTCCCCCCTCCAGGGCAAGTTCATCCGGATAAACTTTGACGTGACCGGTTACATCGTAGGGGCCAATATCGAGACCTGTATCCTTTCACCTCTGCCATCGCTTCACGTCCGGCCTCCGAGCCCGGCAGAAAGTCGCGACCGCTCTCAGTCTTGGGATAAACTGAGATTTCCTGTCCTTCATGTCACTGCCAAATTGGGTTTAACTCCCAAATCCGTATAAACGCCGCCGGCCCGTTACACGAGATCGCACAGGTTATGGATCTTAGCTGAGAATTTCCTAAAATAGTCAGGCGCGCCCCTGTGGTGACCGGAGCGAGGAGAGGTATTTTTACTGTCGTTCTGGGCTGGATCCGGTGCAGACGCCGCCGCGTTCCTCTGGCATCTTTTTATAACCGGGACCAGTCGACACGTGTTGTGTGTAATAGTAATTGACACGTGTCGAGTGTATACATAGGCCGGGGTCACTGTGATCAGTGGGGGGCGATCCGTAGCTTTATCACTGTACTCTGTACTGCCGCCCCCTGGCTGTGTAGGGAACTGCAGCTCCATATGCTACATAGGAGGGCTATGGCCTGTACGCGGGCACCACGGCTGGCACTGTTTGGGTCCATGTGGGTATCGCTCATCACAATGGCACACGCAGTCACTTCTCCACTGCAAACACGGGCACGAGAGCTTAGGAAACCGTATATAGCGTGTGTCCTTCTGGAGCCAAGGGCCACATGTGCACCCCTCTGTACTGGCATGGGTTAACCATCGCTGTGCTCACATGTTCTGCACGTAACATAGCCAACTAGCATGCTTGCTGATGGTTTCCATCTAGAAATATTGGTGCCCTTCTGAGACTGAACCAGTGGACTTTTCTTTTGGTCTTACTTTGGCTCCATCAGAGTCTTCACCCCGTTTCGGTCGATGCCCTGCCCCCCACCGATGTCCTGGAGGAGCGGATCTTGCTGCGGGCGGTGTGCGGGCCAGGAATCTCATCTACTCATTATCTCAAGTTACCGCCCTGGGATTCAGTGTTTATCCGTTATGCCACAGGCTGTTATTAGTAGGGACACCGTGGGGGGAGCGCGGCCCCAAAAATCTATCTACGGCAGGGAAATTAAATATCATTCCTCGGATTCCTCGCAGCGCCAAGATTCAGATGAAATTCAGCTTTTCTTAATTAAAACCACTCCGCTTCTCTCCGGTGCCTGATTTAACACTGTGCTGGAGACGTGTATATACCTGATGTGTGGGTATATAGCTGCCATGGGGTCACCTACCTGCCCTACGTAGGGGCGGTACATTACACGTTTAGTCGTGGCCCTCATCCCTACGCGTCAGCCGTGAGCCGGTTTGTCCTTTGGATATTTTTCTTATAAGCGTCATGGTCTGATATACAGAGGAAGATGTCGGGAAGCCCGCCCTAGTATATAGATGGCTGAACGACAATTAAAGGGGATGTCTGGAGTTAGAATAACACGGCTCCTTTCCATGGTTGATGTCTGGAATTGCAGATCAATTGAAATAAGAGGAACTAACCTGCAATACCAAACCCGACCTGTGGATCGGTGTGGCGCTGTCTGTGATACAAAGCAGCCATGTATTTTCAGACCCCCCCCCCCCATGTATTTTCAGACCCCCCCCCCCCCATGTATTTTCAGACCCCCCCCCCCCCATGTATTTTCAGACCCCCCCCCCCCATGCCGTGTGGACATTAGACAGACAGAAAATATCTCCTTAACTCGGGTCCAGACTTGTTGGAAAAGTCTCGAGCCATCCGACAGGCCAAGGACGAGCGGACCTTCCACATCTTCTACCAGCTGCTTGCAGGGTCAGGAGAACATCTGAAGTGTAAGTCTTGTCCTCCCCGGACACGTGGTCGTCCTCTGATGTCCTAGATAATCGCCCCGCTGATGATGCGGGTGTCATTAACCCTTTGTCTCTCTCTGACTATAGCGGACCTACTGCTGGAAGGCTTCAGCAACTACAAGTTTGTCTCTAATGGCTACATACCGATCCCCGGGCAGCAGGACAAGGACAACTTCCAGGAGACCATGGAGGCCATGCACATCATGGGCTTCACTCACGAGGAGATACTGTGTAAGTATAAGATGGCCGACATGGCCTGCTGAGAGTTGTAGTCCTTGGACGGTCAGTGTAGCACCAGATGATCCAGTGTATTGGCCGTATACCCGTATACCTCGCCCCTTACGTCTCCTTTATCTCACAGCCATGCTCAAGGTTGTGTCCTCAGTTCTTCAGTTTGGAAACGTCATCTTCAAGAAGGAGAGGAACACGGACCAGGCATCCATGCCGGAGAACACAGGTTGGTGGAGCGACGGGTGTGACGACTGCGTGCTCATGACAACTCTCCCTGGTCAGGACCGTCATAGGCCTCACTAGTATACAGTCTATTACGGGTACACATCCCATCCCATTGCTTTGTCCCGTGACCTGACTGTGCCCCAGAGATACTGGGACGTTCATTAGCCGCAGCACATCGCAGGCCCAGACCCTCCGGAGCAGCCCACGTGCCGCCGCTCCACCCTGCTGATAATGGGTCGGGGTTGGGGCAGAATCTCTGTGGCCTGTTCTGTGTGTTTATTTTCATTGGGTCTGTGCTGTGGAGAACGGAGCAGAGGCCAAGAATCCGCAGCCAAACCCCGAGGGACGCGGCGAAGCCAAGGGAAGAAATCGCTCTGCGGACCCTCTAACCTATTGTTTAGTGCAGGAATGTTACGAGCGCTGCTCCGGCGGTGGAGAGGATTGATCGTGACGTATATAACACAACCCCCCACACGGCCCAGTAAGAGCCGTCGCCCCCAATTTCTGCATAAATTTATGGCGTTATCTGCCCCCACCCCACAGCTCATTGGTCTGTAACTCGGCTGTGGTGGAACTACAACTCTCAGCAATGCACGACTGCCTGCAGATTGTCAGGGGAAGCCGTCACTTATAGTCTCACCACAGCCGACAATGCAGGACCTAGAGATCCCCTCACCCACAGCTGATAATGTAGCATTCATTCATGGCCTCATCCGATACAGCACCTATCTGCCCCCCTCCCCTCCTCCGCCTCTGGTACTCCAGCACCTATCTGCCCCTCCCCTCCAGCACCTATCTGCCCCCTCCCCTCCTCCGCCTCTGGTACTCCAGCACCTATCTGCCCCCTCCCCTCCTCCGCCTCTGATACTCCAGCACCTATCTGCCCCCTCCCCTCCTCCGCCTCTGATACTCCAGCACCTATCTGCCCCCTCCCCTCCTCCGCCTCTGATACTCCAGCACCTATCTGCCCCCTCCCCTCCTCCGCCTCTGATACTCCAGCACCTATCTGCCCCCTCCCCTCCTCCGCCTCTGGTACTCCAGCACCTATCTGCCCCCCTCCCCTCCTCCGCCTCTGATACTCCAGCACCTATCTGCCCCCTCCCCTCCTCCGCCTCTGGTACTCCAGCACCTATCTGCCCCCTCCCCTCCTCCGCCTCTGATACTCCAGCACCTATCTGCCCCCCTCCCCTCCTCCGCCTCTGATACTCCAGCACCTATCTGCCCCCTCCCCTCCTCCGCCTCTGATACTCCAGCACCTATCTGCCCCCTCCCCTCCTCCGCCTCTGATACTCCAGCACCGATCTGCCCCCTCCCCTCCTCCGCCTCTGATACTCCAGCACCTATCTGCCCCCTCCCCTCCTCCGCCTCTGATACTCCAGCACCTATCTGGCCCCCTCCCCTCCTGATACTCCAGCACCTATCTGGCCCCCTCCCCTCCTCCGCTTCTGATACTCCAGCACCTATCTGCCCCCTCCCCTCCTCCGCCTCTGATACTCCAGCACCTATCTGGCCCCCTCCCCTCCTCCGCCTCTGATACTCCAGCACCTATCTGGCCCCCTCCCCTCCTCCGCCTCTGATACTCCAGCACCTATCTGCCCCCTCCCCTCCTCCGCCTCTGATACTCCAGCACCTATCTGCCCCCTCCCCTCCTCCGCCTCTGATACTCCAGCACCTATCTGCCCCCTCCCCTCCTCCGCCTCTGATACTCCAGCACCGATCTGCCCCCTCCCCTCCTCCGCCTCTGATACTCCAGCACCTATCTGGCCCCCTCCCCTCCTGATACTCCAGCACCTATCTGGCCCCCTCCCCTCCTGATACTCCAGCACCTATCTGCCCCCTCCCCTCCTCCGCCTCTGATACTCCAGCACCTATCTGCCCCCTCCCCTCCTCCGCCTCTGATACTCCAGCACCTATCTAGCCCCCTCCCCTCCTCCGCCTCTGATACTCCAGCACCTATCTGCCCCCTCCCCTCCTCTGATACTCCAGCACCTATCTGCCCCCTCCCCTCCTCTGCCTCTGATACTCCAGCACCTATCTGCCCCCTCCCCTCCTCCGCCTCTGATACTCCAGCACCTATCTGGCCCCCTCCCCTCCTGATACTCCAGCACCTATCTGGCCCCCTCCCCTCCTGATACTCCAGCACCTATCTGCCCCCTCCCCTCCTCCGCCTCTGATACTCCAGCACCTATCTGCCCCCTCCCCTCCTCCGCCTCTGATACTCCAGCACCTATCTGCCCCCTCCCCTCCTCCGCCTCTGGTACTCCAGCACCTATCTGCCCCCCTCCCCTCCTCCGCCTCTGATACTCCAGCACCTATCTGCCCCCTCCCCTCCTCCGCCTCTGGTACTCCAGCACCTATCTGCCCCCTCCCCTCCTCCGCCTCTGATACTCCAGCACCTATCTGCCCCCCTCCCCTCCTCCGCCTCTGATACTCCAGCACCTATCTGCCCCCTCCCCTCCTCCGCCTCTGATACTCCAGCACCTATCTGCCCCCTCCCCTCCTCCGCCTCTGATACTCCAGCACCGATCTGCCCCCTCCCCTCCTCCGCCTCTGATACTCCAGCACCTATCTGCCCCCTCCCCTCCTCCGCCTCTGATACTCCAGCACCTATCTGGCCCCCTCCCCTCCTGATACTCCAGCACCTATCTGGCCCCCTCCCCTCCTCCGCTTCTGATACTCCAGCACCTATCTGCCCCCTCCCCTCCTCCGCCTCTGATACTCCAGCACCTATCTGGCCCCCTCCCCTCCTCCGCCTCTGATACTCCAGCACCTATCTGGCCCCCTCCCCTCCTCCGCCTCTGATACTCCAGCACCTATCTGCCCCCTCCCCTCCTCCGCCTCTGATACTCCAGCACCTATCTGCCCCCTCCCCTCCTCCGCCTCTGATACTCCAGCACCTATCTGCCCCCTCCCCTCCTCCGCCTCTGATACTCCAGCACCGATCTGCCCCCTCCCCTCCTCCGCCTCTGATACTCCAGCACCTATCTGGCCCCCTCCCCTCCTGATACTCCAGCACCTATCTGGCCCCCTCCCCTCCTGATACTCCAGCACCTATCTGCCCCCTCCCCTCCTCCGCCTCTGATACTCCAGCACCTATCTGCCCCCTCCCCTCCTCCGCCTCTGATACTCCAGCACCTATCTAGCCCCCTCCCCTCCTCCGCCTCTGATACTCCAGCACCTATCTGCCCCCTCCCCTCCTCTGATACTCCAGCACCTATCTGCCCCCTCCCCTCCTCCGCCTCTGATACTCCAGCACCTATCTGCCCCCTCCCCTCCTCCGCCTCTGATACTCCAGCACCTATCTAGCCCCCTCCCCTCCTCCGCCTCTGATACTCCAGCACCTATCTGCCCCCTCCCCTCCTCTGATACTCCAGCACCTATCTGCCCCCTCCCCTCCTCCGCCTCTGATACTCCAGCACCTATCTGCCCCCTCCCCTCCTCCGCCTCTGATACTCCAGCACCTATCTGCCCCCTCCCCTCCTCCGCCTCTGATACTCCAGCACCTATCTGCCCCCTCCCCTCCTCCGCCTCTGATACTCCAGCACCTATCTAGCCCCCTCCCCTCCTCCGCCTCTGATACTCCAGCACCTATCTAGCCCCCTCCCCTCCTCCGCCTCTGATACTCCAGCACCTATCTGCCCCCTCCCCTCCTCCGCCTCTGATACTCCAGCACCTATCTGCCCCCTCCCCTCCTCTGATACTCCAGCACCTATCTGCCCCCTCCCCTCCTCTGATACTCCAGCACCTATCTGCCCCCTCCCCTCCTCTGATACTCCAGCACCTATCTGCCCCCTCCCCTCCTCCGCCTCTGATACTCCAGCACCTATCTGCCCCCTCCCCTCCTCTGATACTCCAGCACCTATCTGCCCCCTCCCCTCCTCTGATACTCCAGCACCTATCTGCCCCCTCCCCTCCTCTGATACTCCAGCACCGATCTGTTCCCCGGGTGCCATGTTCTAGTACTGCTGCGGTCCCTGGCTGCTGTACGTGGCCCCTCTGATCTCTTCCCTACATGCGGAGCCCCCTCAGACTTGTGCTCCTTCTACATTATACACCCCCCCCCCCATTATTTCTGACAGTAATGTAATATTGGCGTCTTCAGGCCTTCGCTGTGCAGGATTCTCCCCCGAGACTCTTCTTTCCAAGTGCACAGCAAACTGGGGGGCCGATGTCTTCAGAGTCTAGTTCGTGGAGATGGCCTGGGGGAGGGGAGGGGGGGACATATTTTGTTAGGATATGAGATGGTTTGGCAAGTCCAGAGAAGAGGGGCCCCATATAGCAGAGACCTGTAACCCCCGGGGCCCTATCGCAGCCATTACCTGCAGCATCGGCCCCTGCCGGGGTATTTGTACTGAGAGTCTCTTTTAGAGCGGGTACGCCATAGTGAAGACCGCAGTGCACCATTCAGCAGACATGGGCCACGTGTGTTATGCGAGGGGCTGATCTCTTGCGGCTGATAGCCATTTGGCTCCGGACCCCCCCCCCCTCACTTCCAGACTGTGGGGGTTACAGGGCGGTGAGCTGTATGACACAGACCAGGTGCAAGGCCTCATCCTTGTCTTCTCTTCACAGCCGCACAGAAACTCTGCCATCTGCTGGGCATGAACGTCATGGAGTTTACCAGGGCCATCCTCACTCCCCGCATCAAAGTGGGCCGGGACTACGTGCAGAAGGCGCAGACAAAGGAGCAGGTGAGCTGAGGCCCTGCCAGCCGAGAGAGCCGTGACCCGCACAGGGACCTGCCCCACTGTTGTGTGTGCAACAAAAATAATCGGCTGTGTGTGCACCTGAGCTTACCGAGCGTCTCGTGGGGACAAGAGCTGGAGCTTATTGTGGGAGGTCTCCTGTAGGTTTATGGGGCTTCACAAGTGTTCTATCCTTAGGTCATCAATTGGGGATCAGCGGGGGTTCGCACCTGGGACCCCTGAGATTCAGCAGAGCTCCTCTTCACATATTCTATGAGCTCACATTCATTGCTTGTTCACAGCTCAGTCCCATTCAAGTGACTGACCTGCAATACCTGGCACAGCCACTATACAGTACGGCGCTGTGCTTGGTAAGTAGTGGAGAGGCCGCAGCACTGACCCGCAACGCTGCAGCCTCTTGTAATAGATGATTGATAGGGGTCTGTTCTCTTTGACCCCTCCAGATGATGACCGGTCCTAAGAATAGGTAATCAATTACTAAGCCTGGAAAACCCCTTTAAGGGGGCATTCACACGGAGTAACGCCGGGCGTGTATCACAGCCATACACGCCGGCGCTACGGCAGGCTGCCGAACACTTCCCATTCACTTCAATGGGAGCGCTCGTAACGCCGCCGTTACGAGCACTCCCATTGAAGTGAATGGGAAGTGTTCAGCAGCCTGCCGTAGTGCCGGCGTGTACGGCTGTGATATACGCCCGGCGTTACTCCGTGTGAATGCCCCCTAAGACTGAATCAACCAGCGCTGATCGCAGCTTCAATGTAAGTTCCCACCAGGGGGCGCTCACTACATATGGATTTATTATTGTGGATAGTGGGAGCCTGAGATGTAGTGAGCCCCAACTCCCCCCATCCCCCCACCCCTGTTGGTTGCTGCAGAAAACCAAATTATGAAGAGGTATCCAGGTATGTTTAGAGGGTTTAGTATTTAAAGGGGCGGTCTGATTGCTGTGACCCCTCCACTACTTGCCATTGTATAGTGGCCGGGCTTGGTATTGCAGCACAGCTCTGTCACCAATGGATATGAAGATCACAGTCCAGGACATCCCCTTTAAATGAATGTGTAGGATTACAGTGTAGGCCCGGTGTGCGGCTGTTCTTACTAATCCTGCACAATCCCTTTAATGCCGGCGATCTCTTTAAGCAATGCCATTACTGTATTCTCTTTTCCAGGCGGACTTTGCCATTGAAGCTTTGGCCAAGGCTACGTATGAGCGACTCTTCCGCTGGCTGGTCCATCGCATCAACAAGGCTCTGGACCGCACCAAGCGCCAAGGAGCCTCCTTCATCGGCATCCTGGACATCGCTGGCTTTGAGATCTTTGAGGTGGGTTATGCTGGGGGTTGTAGTTCCCCAGTAGTCGGAGTGCCCCCGGGTGCCTCTGGTTGTCCCTGGTTTACACTTTGTCTATTTACTGAAGACATTTCTCATACTTGGACAAGGAGTCTTTGTCCCGCGTTGCGTCATCTGCCAGTGATTTGTGTCAGACGCGGAGATGATATAACACATAAATAAATGACAAGATGGGACTGATCATTCTAATCCAATATACACAAGTGACTCGATTAGAGACGTGAGCTGCGGGATTATATCGCTCCTCCGTATGACCGGGACATGTCCACACCGTGCTGGAGGCAGAATATTACACCGTAGACTGTGCTCTAGTCACATCCAGAGCTGCACACTCAGGCTACTGTGTCCAATGTATAACTCTACGTCATGCAATCTGCCTGTTCTAGGATCTGGTAGGGTCGGGGTGTTATAGGATCAGCAGGTAGGGTCGGGGTGTAATAGGATCAGCGGTTAGGGTCGGGGTGTTAGAGGATCAGTGGGTAGGGTCGGGGTGTTATAGGATCAGCAGGTAGGGTCGGGGTGTTATAGGATCAGCGGTTAGGGTCGGGGTGTTATAGGATCAGCGGTTAGGGTCGGGGTGTTATAGGATCAGCGGGTAGGGTCGGGGTGTTAGAGGATCAGCGGGTAGGGTCGGGGTGTTATAGGATCAGCGGGTGGGGTCGGGGTGTTATAGGATCAGCGGGTGGGGTTGGGGTGTTATAGGATCAGCAGGTAGGGTCAGGGTGTTATAGGATCAGCGGTTAGGGTCGGGGTGTTAGAGGATCAGCGGGTGGGGTCGGGGTGTTATAGGATCAGCAGGTGGGGTCGGGGTGTTATAGGATCAGCAGGTGGGGTTGGGGTGTTATAGGATCAGCAGGTAAGGTCGGGGTGTTATAGGATCAGCGGTTAGGGTTGGGGTGTTATAGGATCAGCGGGTAGGGTCGGGGTGTTAGAGGATCAGTGGGTAGGGTCGGGGTGTTAGAGGATCAGCAGGTGGGGTCGGGGTGTTATAGGATCAGCAGGTGGGGTCGGGGTGTTAGAGGATCAGTGGGTAGGGTCGGGGTGTTAGAGGATCAGTGGGTAGGGTCGGGGTGTTAGAGGATCAGCGGGTAGGGTCGGGGTGTTAGAGGATCAGCGGGTAGGGTCGGGGTGTTAGAGGATCAGTGGGTAGGGTCGGGGTGTTAGAGGATCAGTGGGTAGGGTCGGGGTGTTAGAGGATCAGCGGGTAGGGTCGGGGTGTTATAGGATCAGCGGGTAGGGTCGGGGTGTTATAGGATCAGTGGGTAGGGTCGGGGTGTTAGAGGATCAGCGGGTAGGGTCGGGGTGTTATAGGATCAGCGGGTAGGGTCGGGGTGTTAGAGGATCAGCGGGTAGGGTCGGGGTGTTATAGGATCAGCAGGTGGGGTCGGGGTGTTATAGGATCAGCGGGTAGTGGGGGTGTTATAGGATCAGCAGGTGGGGTCGGGGTGTTAGAGGATCAGCGGGTAGGGTCGGGGTGTTATAGGATCAGCAGGTGGGGTCGGGGTGTTAGAGGATCAGCGGGTAGGGTCGGGGTGTTATAGGATCAGCGGGTAGTGGGGGTGTTATAGGATCAGCAGGTGGGGTCGGGGTGTTAGAGGATCAGCGGGTAGGGTCGGGGTGTTATAGGATCAGCAGGTGGGGTCGGGGTGTTAGAGGATCAGCGGGTAGGGTCGGGGTGTTATAGGATCAGCGGGTAGGGGGTGTCTGACAGATCCCGGGTAGTAACCTGCAGGATTAGGACTACCATCTCCTGACTCTTGATCCTTCTCTTACAGCTGAACTCCTTTGAGCAGCTCTGCATTAATTACACCAATGAGAAGCTGCAGCAGCTCTTCAACCACACCATGTTCATCCTGGAGCAGGAGGAGTATCAGCGCGAGGGCATCGAGTGGAACTTCATCGACTTTGGCCTGGACTTGCAGCCTTGCATTGACCTCATTGAGAGGCCGGTAAGTCCTTCTGCCTGGTAGGTACTGATGTGAGCTCACGGTTCTGTAGTCAGAGGGTCTTCTCCAACATAGAGACCGAGGATGACGAGGCCGAGGAACATCCCTTACACAGCAGCACAGCCAATTCTCAATGTATAGTTAATATCCGTGGTGCCATCTGGTGGTGATATGCGGAATAACTGCAGTTCTTATAGCATATTGGTGATTGGTGATGTAACCCCTCCGCGTACCCCACTCTCTGGCTAGGAGCTCAGTACTTGTTACCCTCTTGCAGTCACGTCACTGTCTCATCATGGTTTCCGCCTTAGGCTAACCCTCCTGGCGTTCTGGCTCTGCTGGATGAAGAGTGCTGGTTCCCCAAAGCCACAGACAAGACTTTTGTGGACAAGCTGGTGCAGGAACAGGGCACACACTCCAAATTCCAGAAGCCGCGACAGCTGAAGGACAAGGCCGACTTCTGCATCATCCATTACGCTGGCAGGGTAAGTCGCTTTACTGCACCGATGGACTTGTATTATATGGACCAGGATCCGTTGTCTGATCTTACCTGCATATATATAACATGTTGTAAACCTGAAAGGGCTGACCAGTGCCACCCCAGTGCTCAGGTTGTGTGTGGTATTGCACAGCAGCCGCAGTCACTTCTGTGGAGTGGAGTTGCAATAGCAGACATACATGTAGAGAGCGCCACCCCTGTCCATGGGTTGGGTCAGGTATCCCAGCTATGACGCAATACTGTACACAATCTGTAGACTGATTTCCAGTCTCTGGAAGAAAGTAGCCATGTTTTCTAACCTTGGGTATTATGAAATCTCAAGTCAGAGCAGCTTTGGATGTGACTGGAGTATAAGACATGCTGATCTGTAACTCTCCCATCCCAGGTGGATTATAAAGCTGATGAATGGCTGATGAAGAACATGGATCCCCTGAATGACAACGTCGCCACCTTGCTTCACCAGTCTACAGACAAGTTTGTGGCCGAGCTCTGGAAGGATGGTACGTCGCCCTGTGTGCTTGTTATACCGCCCTGATCCTGCGCTGGACGCTAACTGGATCTTGTATCTCCTTTTGCACAAAACTTCTAGACATTCAGACTGTGCAGCGAGCCTCCTTTTATGACCACTTGTGTGGAGGTGAATGTGTAGTCGTAGTCGGCAGCTTTGTAGAGCAGCGCAGTCAGGAATAGAGAGCTGGTCAGAGGGGCCCCATAGACACAGAAGCCTCTGCATAGCGCACTCGCCCCCCGCCCATGACATTGATGCCTCCGCTGTATTTTTAGCAGATTTTTATACTTTTCCATTCTTCCCTTGCTGTCAGTGAGTGCAGATATATAACATGGCTGCAAGGCTCGTTCCATTCACTGACAACAAGCATAGCCCTTCTCATGATACAGGTCGTGCCCCTTTCACTTGTCCTTTCCTCTTCCTACAGTGGATCGCATTGTCGGCCTTGACCAGGTGGCCGGAATGACAGAGACGGCCTTCGGATCTGCATACAAAACCAAGAAGGGCATGTTCAGGACGGTGGGGCAGCTGTACAAGGAGTCACTGACCAAACTCATGGCGACGCTCCGAAATACAAACCCGAACTTTGTGCGCTGTATAATCCCCAACCATGAGAAGCGGGTGAGTGTGGGGTGACGGGCTGTATACTCTGCTGTATACTCTGAGCCTATATCCTGCCATGTGCTCGGGTGTAGATGTAGCAGACCTGACCAATCAATCTGCAGATCTAGGCCAGACCTGGCAGACGTCTGACACGTATTCACATTGGGCACTGAAAGGAAAAATTCCCATCCAATATTCACTTGTGGGTTTTAAAACCTGCAAATTTGATGTGTTCTGCACGGAGCGGGGCCGGCGGGCTGGGAGAGCTCACAGCATAAAGTATCATCGCTTCTTCCAGGGATGTCCAATATTTTACTGCTATAGGACGAGATTATAATGTATAACATGAGCTCCGCTCTTCTTTCTCCTACAGGCCGGTAAGCTGGACCCTCACTTGGTGCTAGACCAGTTAAGGTGTAATGGTGTCTTGGAAGGCATCCGAATCTGCCGTCAGGGATTCCCCAACAGAATCGTCTTTCAGGAGTTCAGACAAAGGTAAAGTATTGTTAATATAGAATGATGGCAGCCCCTTACACAACCACTGGGTAGCTGAAAGGGCGTCTGACTTAGTCTGTGGCGTACAGATTGGGCTTGGCCTATGGCTTCTGGCTCGGGCTTGGCCTATGGCTTCTGGCTCGGGCTTGGCCTATGGCTTCTGGCTCGGGCTTGGCCTATGGCTTCTGGCTCGGGCTTGGCCTATGGCTTCTGGCTCGGGCTTGGCCTGCGGCTTGTGGCTCGGGCATGGCCTATGGCTTCTGGCTCGGGCTTGGCTTCTGGGTCGGGCTTGGCCTATGGCTTCTGGCTCGGCCTATGGCTTCTGGCTCAATCTTGGACTATGGCTTACAGCTCGGACTTGGCCTACGGCTTCGGGGTCGGGCTTGGCCTATGATTTACAATGTAAGTTCATTGCTTTATCTTCTATGCTCTTGTAGATATGAGATTCTCACCCCCAACGCCATTCCCAAGGGATTTATGGACGGCAAGCAGGCGTGTGAGCGAATGGTAAGGAGGCGGCCGCTTCTATACAGTGACTCTATCACAATACTAAGACGTCCTTGCTTCTTCTGACCATTTCCTCTTCCCACAGATCCGGGCTCTCGAGTTGGATCCAAATCTTTTCCGTATCGGCCAGAGTAAGATCTTCTTCCGTGCGGGTGTGCTGGCGCACCTGGAGGAGGAGCGGGACCTCAAGATTACCGATATAATTATCTACTTCCAAGCCGTGTGCAGAGGCTACTTAGCCCGGAAGTGAGTACAGATTTTTTTTTTTTTTTTGGGGGGGGGGCAATGTGACCTGCAGTGCCAGTAATGACCACCGGATGGACCTAGCGTCTCTCCTGACTGTCCTATATACAAGTGTATACATTATGTTCAGACCATTGTAGTTGGTCCTGATGTAACATTCGGGATCTTCATCTTTTAGGGCCTTCGCCAAGAAGCAGCAGCAGCTGAGCGCCCTGAAGGTCCTGCAGAGGAACTGCGCCGCCTACCTGAAGCTGCGCCATTGGCAGTGGTGGAGACTGTTCACCAAGGTGAGTCCTGCAGCTTCAGTCTCTGCGGGGTCCGGGGCCACCACTTCAGCATTTGAGGACCTTGCTGTGTTTTATAGGTAAAACCTCTGCTCCAAGTCACCAGACAGGAGGAAGAACTTCTGGCCAAGGATGAAGAACTGCTTAAGGTGAAGGAGAAGCAATCCAAGGTGGAGGGCGAACTGGTGGAGATGGAGAGAAAACACCAGCAGGTAAGTGGCCATCTGTAGTGGTCACCTGGAGGATGGGGGGCCATTATACCCCTCCCCCACCTAACCTCTAATCTCCTCCTTCAGCTGGTAGAAGAGAAGAACATTCTGGCTGAGCAGCTCCAAGCCGAGACAGAGCTGTTTGCCGAGGCCGAGGAGATGAGGGCCCGTCTCGCTGTCAAGAAACAAGAACTGGAAGAGATCTTGAGAGACCTAGAGATCCGCATGGAGGAGGAGGAAGAGCGGAACCAGGTCCTGCAGAACGACAAGAAAAAGATGCAATCTCACATCCAGGTAGATGTCTGCACCAGTCACATCTTAAAGGGGCTCTCCAGGACTTGTATATTGATGACCATGAGGAGGGGGGTCTGACATTCGGCATCCCCACTGGTCAGCTGGTTGAAGAGTTTGCAGTGTTCGGCTGAGGACGTCATTGAATACCAATCACAGCATCGTATACCCTAGGGGCTGTGCTTGGTATTGCAGCTCAGCCCCATTCACTTGAATAGGTCTGAGCTGCTGCTATGTTGTGTCCTGATATACGGGCCTTCATCAGCCCTGGGTGTCGGACCCCCACCGATGACTTATTAACCGAAGAATAAGCTATTAGGTGCTGTTCTGACACCCAGCACCCCCACAGATCAGCTCTTTGAGGAGACTGCATCTCTCATCCCAACACTATGGTCTCTTCAAACCACTTGTCAGGTGTCCGACCCCTCGATCTGATATTGATGACCGATCATAAGTACATAGAACATTCCCCAATAACTTACATTGCTGGCACCCCCAGTATTCGGAGGGGGTACCAGTGGGCTCCAGTGTAATTTGGGTGCCATCTTGTTCCCTGTTATAGGATCTGGAGGAACAGTTGGATGAGGAGGAAGCGGCTCGGCAGAAGCTACAGCTGGAGAAGGTGACGGCAGAAGCCAAAATAAAGAAGATGGAAGAAGATATCCTGCTGCTGGAGGACCAGAACTCCAAGTTTATTAAGGTGGGGGGGGAGACTAGGAGGGGCTGTACAGGTCTGGGGTGTGGCCTCCAGCCCGGACACAATTGTGTACTATCATATACTCTATTCACATCCAAATCTGCACCTGCCGGCCGGACTCTGATTGCAGCTTTTGGAGTGAATATTTAGTGTCACTCAATAGTCCTTGTACTTATTTAGGAGAAAAAGTTAATGGAGGAACGAATCGCAGAATGTACGACGCAGCTCGCCGAGGAAGAGGAGAAGGCCAAGAACCTGGCCAAGCTGAAGAACAAGCAGGAGATGATGATCTCGGATCTAGAGGGTGAGATGTGCTCCGAGTCCTGGACTCCTCCATCACCGGGAGCCTCTTCCAGGTTTATTGATCACCGCCTTACTCTTTGTAGAGAGATTGAAAAAGGAGGAAAAGACTCGTCAGGAACTGGAGAAGGCGAAACGGAAGCTGGACGGGGAGACGACCGACCTGCAGGACCAAATCGCCGAGCTCCAGGCGCAGATCGAGGAACTGAAGCTCCAGCTGGCCAAGAAGGAGGAGGAGCTGCAGGCGGCGCTGGCCAGGTGATAGGACTGATGTCGATGTATACCTATATACTAGCACAGGACTATATACTAGCACAGGACTATATACTGGCCCAGGACTATATACTAGCACAGGGCTATATACTAGCACAGGGCTATATACTAGCCCACGGGTTATATACTAGCCCACGCCTATATACTAGCACAGGGCTCCTTCCTAGACTGTCATATCGTGAATGGTCAGGGAACTACTACGGTATCGGTCTGTCGTACTGGTGGTCTCAGACCCGGTTTAGTGACCATTTCCCTCTTTCCGTTCACAGAGGGGACGATGAAGTGGTTCAGAAGAACAACGCTCTGAAGTTGGTGCGGGAGTTGCAGGCGCAGATCGCAGAGTTACAAGAAGATCTGGAGTCGGAGAAAGGTTCTCGTAACAAAGCTGAGAAACAGAAGCGAGACCTAAGCGAGGAGCTGGAGGCTCTGAAAACGGAGCTGGAGGACACCCTGGACACCACGGCCGCCCAGCAGGAGCTGAGGTATCGTCACTGTGTATCGTGGACTTGTCTGTTGGGTTAGGAGTGTTGCATAAGACCGTATTCCACCCTGGAAATGTCCGCAGCCGTGTGCATGCAATTCACCGCATCACATCTGCAGCTTTGTGTCCGTCTAGTACAGATACGATCGGGCTGTTATGGAGGTCCATGCACACGGCCGTAGTCTGTCTGGGAAATGGTGTGTACATGAGGGGGCTCTCATGCTACACCCCCTTTATTTTTTGCATAAGTCTCTTCCTATTCATTTACCATACGATTCATTTCTAGGACCAAGCGTGAGCAGGAGGTGGCCGAACTGAAGAAGAACATCGAAGAAGAGACCAAGAACCACGAAGCCCAGATCCAGGAGATGCGGCAGCGACAGGCCACGGCCTTGGAGGAACTATCTGAGCAACTGGAGCAAGCCAAGAGGGTGAGAGGAGTGTGACCTCAGGGATCCTCGTACCTTGGACTTCGAGAATCAGAAATGTTTTCATCTCTGTTCTTCTGATTTCTCACAGTTTAAGGTGAATTTAGAGAAGAACAAGCAAACCCTGGAGTCTGATAACAAGGAGCTGGCCGGGGAGGTGAAACTGCTGCAGCAGCAAAAGTCAGAGTCAGAATACAAGAGGAAGAAGCTGGAAGGACAAGTGCAGGAGCTCCACGCCAAAGTGTCCGAAGGGGACAGGCTGCGCGCAGAACTGGGCGAGAAGACCAGCAAGCTCCAGGTACGGTCTCCAATGTGTAATATGGAAGTTAGTGTTATACCAAGTACCCTGCAGGGGTTAACTCGCTGGGATCCATCATCTGCGTTCATGGCTGTATGGTAAGGCTGAGACAGGTGGTTTACGATATGGCGCAAGGCAGCAAGGGGTTAATGATGTAATATTTTTCTTCCTTTTTAGAACGAGTTGGAGAATGTCTCCAGTCTGCTTGAGGAAGCCGAGAAGAAGGGGATTAAACTGGTGAAGGACGTGGCGGGCCTGGAGTCTCAGCTGCAGGATACACAGGTACCGATTCTGGAAATTGTCAGCGTTGTCCTGTGTGAACCCGACCTTAGGAACTTGGATAAATGATGTAACAGGATCTATAAAGAAAATCAATTGTTTGTGTGCAGGAGCTGCTCCAGGAGGAGACTCGGCAGAAGCTGAACCTCAGTAGTCGCATCCGTCAGCTCGAGGAGGAGAAGAACAATCTACAAGAACAGCAGGAGGAAGAAGAGGAGGCCAGGAAAGCCCTGGAGAAGCAGATCCTCACCCTCCAGGCTCAGGTAGCCATAGTGGTGGTCACATGAACCCTTGGAGGACAATAAAATCAGGTCTTGTCACCTTCCTGCTGTCATATTGATGAGCTGTTCTCATAATACTTAGCTCACAGACGCCAAGAAGAAGGTAGAAGATGACGTGGGAACTATCGAGGGACTGGAAGAAGTCAAGAAGAAGCTGCTGAAAGACATGGAGTTGTTGGGTCAGCGTCTGGAGGAGAAGGGCCTGGCCTACGAGAAGTTAGAGAAAACGAAAAACAGACTTCAGCAAGAATTGGACGATCTGATGGTGGACCTGGACCATCAGAGGCAAATCGTGTCCAACCTGGAGAAGAAGCAGAAGAAGTTTGACCAGGTGGGTCTGCTGTCACATCCTCGAGGCTCTATGTCCTACTTAGACAGACCATGACATGAGTTTATCGTTCTCCCTTTTGTCGCCGATTCCAGCTCCTCGCCGAAGAGAAAAATATCTCTGCCCGATGTGCCGAAGAACGTGACCGAGCAGAGGCCGATGCTCGGGAGAAGGAGACCAAGGCCCTCTCTCTGGCCAGATCCCTTGAAGAAGCCTTGGAGGCGCGAGATGAGTTTGAGAGGTTGAACAAACAGCTTCGAGCAGAGATGGAAGATCTCATGAACTCGAAGGACGATGTCGGGAAGAACGTGAGAGAGATTATTGCCTAATACTCATCACTGATTCCTTCAAGGCTTCGGTTTCATGAAATGAATCTTGTTGGCTTTTCGCTTTGGCAGGTCCATGAGTTGGAGAAGTCTAAGCGCACTCTGGAGCAGCAGGTGGAGGAGATGAGGACTCAGCTGGAGGAGCTGGAGGACGAGCTTCAGGGTACAGAAGACGCCAAGCTTAGACTGGAGGTGAACATGCAGGCCATGAAGGCACAATTCGAGCGAGACCTACAGGCACGTGATGAGCAAAACGAAGAGAAGAAGCGTATGTTGGTGAAGCAGGTGAGCGATCGGATCGAGTTATACAACATGGACGTCCATAAAGTATCAGCGAGATGTTGACCTTATGTTTCTACCTCTTCAAGGTGAGGGAAATGGAAGCAGAACTGGAAGATGAACGCAAGCAGCGAGCCCTGGCTGTTGCAGCCAAGAAGAAGCTGGAAATGGATTTGAAGGATCTAGAGTCACAAATGGAGGCGGCAAATAAGGGTCGGGAGGACGCCATCAAACAGCTCCGTAAGCTGCAGGTAATGTCTCGTGGTCATACAGATGTAACAAGGGCCAAGGTGACCCACGGGCGGCCTAATAAACTTCTGTGTCCGGTCAGGCTCAAATGAAGGATTACCAACGGGAACTGGAAGAGGCGAGAGCATCTCGAGATGACATCTTTGCTCAGTCAAAGGAGAATGAGAAGAAGTTGAAGAATCTAGAGGCAGAAATTCTCCAACTTCAAGAGGTAATGCGTCAGCGCAGGGTTAACTCCTTAGACCCTGAAACGGCTTCACTTGCTTTCTGTTGACCGTGTTCCTAATAACATCCACAGGAACTTGCAGCTTCTGAGCGATCCAGACGTCATGCCGAGCAGGAGAGGGATGAGCTGGCCGATGAGATCTCAAACAGCACCTCAGGAAAGTGAGTCCTTGTGCCCCAGCGTCTTAAGGTGGTGTATGTGGGAGTGACTGCTGGATGTAGACTTGACTCTCTCCTCAATGACAGGTCTGCCCTCTTGGATGAGAAAAGACGACTGGAAGCCAGGATCGCCCAGCTGGAGGAAGAGTTGGAAGAGGAGCAGAGCAACATGGAGCTTCTGAATGACCGATTCCGCAAAACCACTCTGCAGGTGGGGGGTCCGACCTCCAGCGCCACATCATAGCCATGGCTGAGATTAGCATATATGTAACACGTCTCTCCATCACTAGGTGGACACGCTCAACGCTGAACTGGCCGGGGAACGCAGCTCAGCCCAGAAGAGCGAGAACGCGCGGCAGCAACTGGAGCGACAGAACAAGGAGCTGAAAGCCAAACTCCAGGAACTGGAGGGGACGGTGAAGTCCAAGTTTAAAGCCACTATTGCCACCCTTGAATCAAAAATTGCACAGCTTGAGGAGCAGCTGGAACAGGAGGCCAAGTGAGTGTCTGGAGATGAGCGATCTGATCAAAGTGGTCAACGTAATGTAGACTTGTCTGTGACATTTGGTGAATTGTCTTCTTCTCCTGCAGAGAGCGAGCCGCGTCTAACAAGCTTGTGCGCAGGACGGAAAAGAAACTAAAGGAAGTGTTCATGCAAGTGGAAGATGAACGGCGACATGCGGACCAGTACAAGGAGCAGGTACGTGTCCATGTGATGATCCTTTGGTGGTCCCGCCATGGGGACATGTTGGGTGGGTGACATTATATGACGGAGCTGGTATACAGCGCTCACAAGTAATTCCTCTACAGATGGAAAAAGCCAACGTCCGCATGAAACAACTGAAGAGGCAACTGGAAGAAGCGGAGGAGGAAGCCACGCGTGCAAACGCCTCAAGACGCAAGCTGCAGAGGGAGCTGGACGACGCATCGGAAGCCAATGAGGGTCTGATCCGTGAAGTGTCGACCCTAAAGAACCGGCTGAGGTAAGAAAACCAAACAGCGGGAGGAAAGAGAACATTGTGGGGTCTATCATGGAAACTAGAACACGTGACCTCAGAAGTCTCCCTGATTGTTATACATTGTCTTCCGTCTTGCAGGAGGGGCGGTCCCGTGTCCTTCTCCTCAACCTCTTCTAGCCGTTCCGGTCGCCGTCAGCTCCAGATGGAGGGCGCATCTCTGGATCTCTCCGACGACGAGACGGAGAGTAAAACCAATGAGGTCAACGAGACGTCGGCTTCTTCCCCAGCTGAATGACTTCCCTCCCGAGCATTCCTCTGCCCGAGTCAGGGCCGCCAAGGGAGCAAGAACGAAGGGACATTACACTGCTGGTAGAAGCAGCCAAGGGGCCGCTCAGTCTGGAGGAGTCTGTATCGCAACGCTCTCCAGACGCCTCTGCTCTTTCTAATGCCGTTGTGAAGCGGTTTCCGGCAGAGTTTCTCGATTTCTGCAGAAGGGCCGCCTTCCTTCACCCCCATACGCCGAGGGCGGCCATCAAAGAGATTTACTTATTCCGACTCTACATTTCCTTTGAAGGCGTCTGTTTTAAGACTTTTTTTTTTTGCTTTCTTTTTCTTTCTAGCATCATGTGGATAATCCTACACTACATGTCCATATCCCATGTGGGCGATGACGGGGGTGAAGGGACGACGCGCGATTCCTCCCCCATTTTGCATGTTGTATCAGGTCCCTTTCTCTTCCGGTCTGTGGTGGACTGACGAACAGATGACTAAACTGTGAATCTGCCAGGAATCGGGGTCGGGCACAGACTGTACGTGTTTCTGAGTCGCCCGGCGCCGGCTATTCCGCATTCTGCCGACACTTGTGACGTTGGTAGTTCGGATCGATTCTCTCCAAATTGCGTTTCGATTAGCATTTTGCTCCGATCCCACGTAACGATGTTTAAAAAAAACCTATTTAATGACATAAGCGGTGCCTTAGACACTTAGTCAATCGAGAATCTAAAATCCATATCCACTACTCCCCGCGTATCCATCGGGACGGTGACGTTACGTTGTATCACTAGCAAGTCCAATTCACAAGTCAGTATTACTCGGATCACGTGCTGGAAATATCATGGTGGGGTTTTGGTTTTTTTTGTATTAAAAGCTTCATACTCTCCGGGTTTAGGAGGGGTGTTGTGTCGCCCCCTCCTGGACCAATGAGGGTTAATACAGGTTATCTCTATGTGCGCATACAATGTCTGTCCAATTATTATTATTATTATATTTTTTTTAATACGTAACAGCTGCCGCCATCCCCCGGGATCTCCCTTTTCCCCGTCACCCCCGTGTATATCCCATATTTCTAGACAATGAATTTTGTAAGACAATAAACGTATTCATTATAGAATCTGCTTTCTCTGCCTCTTATTGACGCGGACGGTCGGAGCGCGGTGTTCGCATGTTGGCGATGGATCGACTGGTACAACGTGACGTCCGCTGCCAGGTGGTGAGGGGGCCGCCGGCTGCAGATTGTACCCACCGGGTGTTCAGCTGCAATCTGTGTAGGGTCTGCATGTCCAAGCTGCAAAAACTGGGGCAGGTCCTATTCCATCGATGGCGTCTGCAGACTGAGGTCTTCCCTTTGCAGTTTTTCCTTCGCCCTGTGGCCGTGTGTATGAGGCCTTCTCCAATACACGGCGATGGTGTTATGAAGCCGATCAGAGCTAATCCCTGAGACCTACATAGGCCTTATTATTGTATACAGACTGGTTCTTCCGTTAGGGATCTTTAGGGTCCCCACAATCATGGAACAAACACCCTTATGGCACCCAAACCTTTGAGAGGCCCTAAGTAGTGCCGATCACGATCTACGTTCCTGTCCCCGTGACTCATGCGGTAAGCACACGGACCCCATTATAGTCTATGGGGGCCATTATAGTCTATGGGGTCCATGTGCTTTCATTGCCCACCGCTTACCAATGCGTTTGGGGGGCCCCATGTGAACTCTCCTGAATGAATTACCGACGCAGATGTGAACCAGGCCTGACTTGTAAAGCGGGATCTGTGGCTGAATCGCCCACGTCATCCACCAGACTGGGCAGGTCGCTTACACTTTAAGACTCCTCCTTCAGTCTTTGCCTCCCATGGATAATGTTATTAGGCAGAGGGAGATCCACCTTAAAATCAGTATGAAATTCTGCCATGTGCACAGTCCCCACCTGTAGAGAAGCATTGCCCCTATAGATGTTTGGGTTTCTTTCCGCCCCTTTCTATATCTAATAACCCAATATCCCACCTTAGAACTTTCCTTACTCTCCAATTCCCTTCTTGAGTCCTTAGCCGGGGTTTCTAGGCGGCGGCCATTGTGGTCCTGACATGTCACGGGGTTACTTACAGCTACTTGTGTCTTCCCAGTTCCAGACTTTGAGTCCATGTGTGTGTGTATATATATTTTCTATTACCTTAGACATCCCCTAGTCCTGGTGACCATGTCCAGGCTCTGTGTCCCCTTCTGTCTGTCCAGTTCCATTCGCAGTAATGGCGCTCAGGGAATCCATTATAGTGGGGGTCAGGAACCTTCACCTCTCCGGCTGCTGTGAAACTACAACTCCCAGCATGCTCCATTCACTTCCATGAACAGCAGAGCCAGTATGCATGCTGGGAGTTGTAGTTTCACAGCAGCTGGAGAGCCGTACGTTCCCTACCCCTGCACTATTGTGAGACTACAACTCCCAGCATGCTCCAGTCACTCGTCTTACAGGTGTGCATGCTGGGACGTGTAGTTCCACAATAGCTGGAGGTTGCAGGTTATTGTATGTTATATAGGTGCGATCACTGTATGTACAAGGCTTTATTCATCGGGACAGAGAAGGATTTGGATTTTTTTTTTTTTTTTGTAAATTGCCAAAATACTCAATAAAAGAACCGAAAACAAGCCGGACTTTCTCCCTTCATACGATGTCACTGCGACAATAGGAAGGATTTGAGATCGTAGTCCACATCACTTACATGAATAGTCTATGACGCCGTGTTATCATTCCTGACTACTAGAATCTGCCGCGGTCTTATCACTGAGGTGTCAGGGTGTAATACTGCAGAGATCCACAAGGTGGCGCCATTCTAATATGTATATGTGTGTTATATATATATATATATATGTATATATATGTATATACAATGCAATGAAGTGGCTGATAAAGAGCACTAGAATATCCTCCGCATAACAAATGGCAGCAGATAGTCCGGATTCTCTATCGTGTCCTGTCACTTCCAGGCGCAGTGAGAAGACTTTGGGGAAACGTCCTGATTTATTAAACCGACCACAAGTTTTTATTTTTCCAGTTTATTTTCAGTCGTCCACACTCTTACATAAAACCTGAAGACATCAGTCCAACCTATAACCCTACAATCCCTACAGCGCTGATCCAGGGGAAGGCGAAAAACCCCCGCGAGGCTCCGGCCAATCGCCCCATTTCAGGGGGAAAAAAATTCCTTCCCGACTCCAATCTGGCAGTCAGTATAAACCCTGGATCAGCGCGTCCTTAAAGGGATTCTACCAGTAAAATCAAATTATTTTTGTCGCTAACATGTCAGAATAGCCTTAAAAAAGTCTGCTATTCTTCTCCTACCTTTAGATGTCTTCTCCGTGCCGCCGTTCCATAGAAATCCCGGTTTTCGCTGGTATGTAAATTAGTTCTCTCGCAGCACTGGGGGCGGGCCCAATGCTGTGAGAGAACTCTCCAGCACCGCCTCCATCTTCTTCAGGAACGGGTCTTCGCATCTTCCGGCACTGGCTGGAAACTTCTAGGCCAAAGCCAACTGCGCATAAACACTGCATGCCATACTGTGTAAGCGGCCATCTTCTTGTGGCCGGCGGGCATGTGCAGTCAGTTTTGCCCTAGGTCCGAGGCCTAGAAGTTTGAAGCCAGCACTGGAAGAAGACCTGTTCCTGATGAAGATGGAGGCGGTGCTGGAGAGCTCTCTGGCAGCATCGGGGACGCCCCCAGTGCTGCGAGAGAACTCATTTGCATATTGGTGACAACTGGGATTTCTACAGAACGGCGGCGCTGAGAAGACATCTAAAGGTAGGAGACAAATAATCTTTCTTAAGGCTATTCCCTCATGTTAGGGACAAAAAAAAACTCAATTGAATCCCTAAACTCTAGCGTCCATATCTCGAAATCTTGTTTTCTTTAAGAAAGTCGTCCAGGCGCTCCATGAACTGAGGTAAGTAAATGACTGGACTGAAGGTAACGCTACAATACCAGACACGGCCTGCAGGTAAGAGAGGCGCAGCCACAACCAAACCCATCCCTCGAGACATCGTTATATGAAATAAGAAAGTAAATATCCCAATAGGTTTAACCCCTTAATGACAAGAGACGCTTTCATCTGGCCGCACAACTATCATGAAATAAAAATTTTTTACAAACTTTTTTCTTTACATAAAACAGACCAAGACTATAAACGGTGTCCAATGTATTCTTACTTAAAGGGGTTGTCCAGGATTAAAAACAACCTCCTCCCCCACCCCCCTCACTTGCTGGAGGCCATTGTACTTTCATACGTTTGTCCCCAGTGTGGCCCGCTCCTTCTCTGACAAGTGAGGTAAAGTCTATCTGTACCGGGAGGTTTTCCAGCGTCTACATCACACCTTAGCTCCGTATTCGCAGCCAGGCGTTGCAGACATAGAAGACGGCGTGCAGGGGCTCCTGGAACGTGGCTGTGACCGTGTGTAAGAGTCTGATGGGGTCACTCAGCTCATAGAAGGAGAGCTGCCCGGCCTCGTAATCCAGGTGTAGTCTGAACCTGTAACATGGCGCCGTCGGATAAATGTCAATTGCCTCGTCGTTGTGCACCACCGCATACTGGTCACGAGCATGGACCTTTGACAGACACCAGGACGTGGTGCTGGCCCCGATGTACTCAGTCCTGGGCATACTGGTATAGCAGACCCCTAAATCCCAAGTCCCCGATTTACTGGTCTCCACATCCCAATAATGTTTCCCTGAAGAAAAGCGCTGGTAACTCCAGACCTGATAGCGATGCAGATGGTGCTGAGCGCCCCAGGGTCCCTGTCGTATTTGTGACCATGAAGCCACTTTCAGGTCCTCGGAGATCTCCACGCTAATCCCGGCTCGTTGTGGATCCAGCGATAACGTCGTTTCTTCGGGATTATAAATCATCTTCGCATGAGACATCATAACAGTCAACCATTTACGCAACATCTCGGAGAGCTGAAGTTTATCCAGAACGGCGGCTGCTTGGACGACACCACTTGGCACCAATATGGCGGCTTCTTCAACAGCGAAAAAGTCCTCTCGGCTTGACTGTGGATCTTGTAAGACGGACCAAGGATCAGTCATGTGACGCAGCGCCTCCAGGTGACCTATTTTGTTGGACATTTCATCCTTCTTGATTTCCATTTTACGGATGAGATCCGAAATAATTGACATTACGCCGCTCTGCCGGAGGGTTTGATCCAAGATCATCTTCTCCAGCTGGTCCATCGTGCGTCTGAGACTTTGGAACAAGTCCGTGGCTGCCATTGAATATAATGTCTTACTCTCTTGTCGCTGTTCCTTTAAGCTTTGAAGTCTTTCCTCGGTTATTTTCTTGTTTTGCGTCAGTTTTTTCAGGACGTTTTCCACTTTCTCCTTCTTCTTCTCGGTGGCCTCGGTCAGCGGCTCCACGTGGTGCCCGATATGATCCCCATCCAGCCGGCAGAGGAGGCAGATACAGGCCGCGTCCTTGGGGCAGTAATATTGGAGGATCTTCTTATGGATGGGGCATCGTTTACTCTCCAGGAACGCGGTGGGGTCGGCCAGGACGTGCTCCTCTGACTTGTTATGGACTCTCACGTGACTTTCACACAAAGACGCTTCACAATGGAGACAAGACTTGACGGCGGCCGTGGGAGAATGAATACAATAAGTACAGACGCCATCAGGCCCGAGCGGCGGAGACTGCGCGCACTGGAATCTCTCGGCGATGTTGGTCAGGGCCACGTTTCGGCGCAGCGTTGGTCGCTCTTGTAGCTCCAGGCGGCACTCGGGGCAGTTGTAAGGACCCGAGCCCTCCAGGGCACTCAGTATACACTCCTGGCAGAAGTTGTGGCCACATCTCAGGGTTACAGGATCTTTGTATATACTCAGACAGATGGAGCAGGTCAGCTCGTCTCCAAGATCTGCGCAGGCCCCGGCAGAGGAGGAGGATGGGGGGCAGTCAGGACCTTCTACCTTCTCAAGCACAATACGGAACAAGGTCTCAGGCTCTTTACGGATCGTCTCAAAAACGGAACTGGGCAGCTCGTCTATAAGTCCCGCACAGGCCATGATCGGGGCCGAGGTGTGAGCAGGAGCGGGAGCCGGGGCAGGAGCGGGAGCCGGGGCAGGGGCCGGGCACTCAGGACAGATAGATACCTCCGAGCCGTCCGGTTTTCCTAATTCCTCCTCCAGACTCTCCCGGCAGTAGCGATGGCCGCACGTCCGGACCGCAGGATCTTCATTGACGAACGTACAGAAGGAGCAGAAGAGGAAGTGACCGGAACACGCGCGGAGAAAGCGAAACTAAAAGGACGTGAGAGTTCCGGTCACGTGACTCGGGCCCAGGCTATTAACTCCTTACATTCCGGAAGTCGTATCTGTGGGGGAGATTCCTGAGCTCAGTGCACACTGGGACGTCCTGCTGCGGCTCTTATGTGCTGGGATCGTATTTTATACAGATCAGAGAGAAATGTGCTGCAGCTGGTGGGCCCGGCCAGGGGGCTGTGGTCTGGTATATATATATACTGGAGAGCAAAGAGACATGTGCAATGTGCTGCAGCTGGTGGGCCCGGCCGGGGGGCTGTGGTCTGGTATATATATATACTGGAGAGCAAAGAGACATGTGCAATGTGCTGCAGCTGGTGGGCCCGGCCGGGGGGCTGTGGTCTGGTATATATATATACTGGAGAGCAAAGAGACATGTGCAATGTGCTGCAGCTGGTGGGCCCGGCCGGGGGGCTGTGGTCTGGTATATATATATACTGGAGAGCAAAGAGACATGTGCAATGTGCTGCAGCTGGTGGGCCCGGCCAGGGGGCTGTGGTCTGGTATATATATATACTGGAGATAAGAGAGAAATGTGCAATGGGCTGCAGCTGGTGGCCCGGCCGGGGGGCTGTGGTCTGGTATATATATATATATATATATATATATATATATATATATATACTGGAGAGCAGAGAGAAATGTGCAATGTGCTGCAGCTGGTGGGCCCGGCCGGGGGGGTCTGTGGTCTGGTATATATATATATATACTGGAGATCACAGAGAAATGTGCAATGTGCTGCAGCTGGTGGCCCGGCCGGGGGGCTGTGGTCTGGTATATATATATATATATATATATATATATATATATATATATATATACTGGAGAGCAGAGAGAAATGTGCAATGTGCTGCAGCTGGTGGGCCCGGCCGGGGGGGGTCTGTGGTCTGGTATATATATATATATATATATATACTGGAGATCACAGAGAAATGTGCAATGTGCTGCGGCTGGTGGCCCGGCCGGGGGGCTGTGGTCTGGTATATATATATACTGGAGATCACAGAGAAATGTGCAATGTGCTGCAGCTGGTGGCCCGGCCGGGGGGCTGTGGTCTGGTATATATATATACTGGAGATCAGAGAGAAATGTGCAATGTGCTGCAGCTGGTGGCCCGGCCGGGGGGCTGTGGTCTGGTATATATATATACTGGAGATCAGAGAGAAATGTGCAATGTGCTGCAGCTGGTGGCCCGGCCGGGGGGTCTGTGGTCTGGTATATATATATATATACTGGAGATCAGAGAGAAATGTGCAATGTGCTGCAGCTGGTGGCCCGGCCGGGGGGCTGTGGTCTGGTATATATATATACTGGAGATCAGAGAGAAATGTGCTGCAGCTGGTGGCCCGGCCGGGGGGGTCTGTGGTCTGGTATATATATATATATACTGGAGATCAGAGAGAAATGTGCAATGTGCTGCAGCTGGTGGGCCCGGCCGGGGGTGTGTGGTCTGGTATATATATATATACTGGAGATCAGAGAGAAATGTGCAATGTCCTCCAGCTGGTGGGCCCGGTTGGGGGGCTGTGGTCTGGTATATATATATATACTGGAGATCAGAGAGAAATGTGCAATGTGCTGCAGCTGGTGGGCCCGGCCGGGGGGCTGTGGTCTGGTATATATATATATACTGGAGATCAGAGAGAAATGTGCAATGTGCTGCAGCTGGTGGGCCCGGCCGGGGGGTCTGTGGTCTGGTATATATATATATATATATACTGGAGATCAGAGAGAAATGTGCAATGTGCTGCAGCTGGTGGGCCCGGCCGGGGGGCTGTGGTCTGGTATATATATATACTGGAGATCAGAGAGAAATGTGCAATGTGCTGCAGCTGGTGGCCCGGCCGGGGGTCTGTGGTCTGGTACATATATATATACTGGAGATCAGAGAGAAATGTGCAATGTGCTGCAGCTGGTGGCCCGGCCGGGGGTCTGTGGTCTGGTACATATATATATACTGGAGATCAGAGAGAAATGTGCAATGTGCTGCAGCTGGTGGGCCCGGCCGGGGGCTGTGGTCTGGTATATATATATATATATACTGGAGATCAGAGAGAAATGTGCAATGTGCTGCAGCTGGTGGGCCTGGCCGGGGGGCTGTGGTCTGGTATATATATATATATACTGGAGATCAGAGAGAAATGTGCAATGTGCTGCAGCTGGTGGCCCGGCCGGGGGGCTGTGGTCTGGTATATATATACTGGAGATCAGAGAGAAATGTGCAATGTGCTGCAGCTGGTGGGCCTGGCCGGGGGGCTGTGGTCTGGTATATATATATACTGGGGATCAGAGAGAAATGTGCAATGTGCTGCAGCTGGTGGGCCCGGCCGGGGGTGTGTGGTCTGGTATATATATATATATACTGGAGATCAGAGAGAAATGTGCAATGTGCTGCAGCTGGTGGGCCCGGCCGGGGGGCTGTGGTCTGGTATATATATATATACTGGAGATCAGAGAGAAATGTGCAATGTGCTGCAGCTGGTGGGCCCGGCCGGGGGGTCTGTGGTCTGTTATATATATATACTGGAGATCAGAGAGAAATGTGCAATGTGCTGCAGCTGGTGGGCCCGGCCGGGGGGGCTGTGGTCTGTTATATATATATACTGGAGATCAGAGAGAAATGTGCAATGTGCTGCAGCTGGTGGGCCCGGCCGGGGGGGTCTGTGGTCTGGTATATATATATATATATATATATATACTGGAGATCAGAGAGAAATGTGCAATGTGCTGCAGCTGGTGGGCCCGGCCGGGGGGCTGTGGTCTGGTATATATATATATACTGGAGAGCAGAGAGAAATGTGCAATGTGCTGCAGCTGGTGGGCCCGGCCGGGGGGCTGTGGTCTGGTATATATATATACTGGTGATCAGAGAGAAATGTGCAATGTGCTGCAGCTGGTGGGCCCGGCCGGGGGGCTGTGGTCTGGTATATATATATACTGGTGATCAGAGAGAAATGTGCAATGTGCTGCAGCTGGTGGCCCGGCCGGGGGGCTGTGGTCTGGTATATATATACTGGAGATCAGAGAGAAATGTGCAATGTGCTGCAGCTGGTGGGCCTGGCCGGGGGGCTGTGGTCTGGTATATATATATATACTGGAGAGCAGAGAGAAATGTGCAATGTGCTGCAGCTGGTGGGCCCGGCCGGGGGGCTGTGGTCTGGTATATATATATACTGGAGATCAGAGAGAAATGTGCAATGTGCTGCAGCTGGTGGGCCCGGCCGGGGGTGTGTGGTCTGGTATATATATATACTGGGGATCAGAGAGAAATGTGCAATGTGCTGCAGCTGGTGGGCCCGGCCGGGGGTGTGTGGTCTGGTATATATATATATATACTGGAGATCAGAGAGAAATGTGCAATGTGCTGCAGCTGGTGGGCCCGGCCGGGGGGCTGTGGTCTGGTATATATATATATACTGGAGATCAGAGAGAAATGTGCAATGTGCTGCAGCTGGTGGGCCCGGCCGGGGGGTCTGTGGTCTGGTATATATATATACTGGAGATCAGAGAGAAATGTGCAATGTGCTGCAGCTGGTGGGCCCGGCCGGGGGGGCTGTGGTCTGTTATATATATATACTGGAGATCAGAGAGAAATGTGCAATGTGCTGCAGCTGGTGGGCCCGGCCGGGGGGGTCTGTGGTCTGGTATATATATATATATATATATATACTGGAGATCAGAGAGAAATGTGCAATGTGCTGCAGCTGGTGGGCCCGGCCGGGGGGCTGTGGTCTGGTATATATATATATACTGGAGAGCAGAGAGAAATGTGCAATGTGCTGCAGCTGGTGGGCCCGGCCGGGGGGCTGTGGTCTGGTATATATATATACTGGTGATCAGAGAGAAATGTGCAATGTGCTGCAGCTGGTGGGCCCGGCCGGGGGGCTGTGGTCTGGTATATATATATACTGGTGATCAGAGAGAAATGTGCAATGTGCTGCAGCTGGTGGCCCGGCCGGGGGTGTGTGGTCTGGTATATATATATACTGGAGATCAGAGAGAAATGTGCAATGTGCTGCAGCTGGTGGGCCCGGCCGGGGGCTGTGGTCTGGTATATATATATATACTGGAGATCAGAGAGAAATGTGCAATGTGCTGCAGCTGGTGGGCCCGGCCGGGGGTGTGTGGTCTGGTATATATATATACTGGAGATCAGAGAGAAATGTGCAATGTGCTGCAGCTGGTGGGCCCGGCCGGGGGGGCTGTGGTCTGGTATATATATATATACTGGAGATCAGAGAGAAATGTGCAATGTGCTGCAGCTGGTGGCCCGGCCGGGGGGCTGTGGTCTGGTATATATATATATACTGGAGATCAGAGAGAAATGTGCAATGTGCTGCAGCTGGTGGGCCCGGCCGGGGGGCTGTGGTCTGGTATATATATATATACTGGAGATCAGAGAGAAATGTGCAATGTGCTGCAGCTGGTGGGCCCGGCCGGGGGTGTGTGGTCTGGTATATATATATATACTGGAGATCAGAGAGAAATGTGCAATGTGCTGCAGCTGGTGGCCCGGCCGGGGGTGTGTGGTCTGGTATATATATATACTGGAGATCAGAGAGAAATGTGCAATGTGCTGCAGCTGGTGGGCCCGGCCGGGGGGCTGTGGTCTGGTATATATATATACTGGAGATCAGAGAGAAATGTGCAATGTGCTGCAGCTGGTGGGCCCGGCCGGGGGGCTGTGGTCTGGTATATATATATACTGGAGATCAGAGAGAAATGTGCAATGTGCTGCAGCTGGTGGGCCCGGCCGGGGGGCTGTGGTCTGGTATATATATATATACTGGAGATTAGAGAGCAATGTGCTGCAGCTGGTGGCCCGGCCGGGGGGCTGTGGTCTGGTATATATATATACTGGAGATCAGAGAGAAATGTGCAATGTGCTGCAGCTGGTGGGCCCGGCCGGGGGGTCTGTGGTCTGGTATATATATATACTGGAGATCAGAGAGAAATGTGCAATGTGCTGCAGCTGGTGGGCCCGGCCGGGGGGCTGTGGTCTGGTATATATATATACTGGGGATCAGATAGAAATGTGCAATGTGCTGCAGCTGGTGGCCCGGCCGGGGGTGTGTGGTCTGATATATATATATATATATATATACTGGAGATCAGAGAGAAATGTGCAATGTGCTGCAGCTGGTGGCCCGGCCGGGGGGCTGTGGTCTGGTATATATATATATACTGGAGAGCAGAGAGAAATGTGCAATGTGCTGCAGCTGGTGGGCCTGGCCGGGGGGCTGTGGTCTGGTATATATATATATACTGGAGATCAGAGAGAAATGTGCAATGTGCTGCGGCTGGTGGGCCCAGCCGGGGGGGCTGTGGTCTGGTATATATATATATACTGGAGATCAGAGAGAAATGTGCAATGTGCTGCAGCTGGTGGGCCCGGCCGGGGGGGTCTGTGGTCTGGTATATATATATATATATATATACTGGAGATCAGAGAGAAATGTGCAATGTGCTGCAGCTGGTGGGCCCGGCCGGGGGGCTGTGGTCTGGTATATATATATATACTGGAGAGCAGAGAGAAATGTGCAATGTGCTGCAGCTGGTGGGCCCGGCCGGGGGGCTGTGGTCTGGTATATATATATATACTGGAGATCAGAGAGAAATGTGCAATGTGCTGCAGCTGGTGGGCCCGGCCGGGGGCTGTGGTCTGGTATATATATATATACTGGAGATCAGAGAGAAATGTGCAATGTGCTGCAGCTGGTGGCCCGGCCGGGGGTGTGTGGTCTGGTATATATATATATACTGGAGAGCAGAGAGAAATGTGCAATGTGCTGCAGCTGGTGGCCCGGCCGGGGGTGTGTGGTCTGGTATATATATATATACTGGAGATCAGAGACAAATGTGCAATGTGCTGCAGCTGGTGGCCCGGCCGGGGGTGTGTGGTCTGGTATATATATATATACTGGAGAGCAGAGACAAATGTGCAATGTGCTGCAGCTGGTGGGCCCGGCCGGGGGGGCTGTGGTCTGTTATATATATATACTGGAGATCACAGAGAAATGTGCAATGTGCTGCAGCTGGTGGGCCCGGCCGGGGGGCTGTGGTCTGGTATATATATATATACTGGAGATCAGAGAGAAATGTGCAATGTGCTGCAGCTGGTGGCCCGGCCGGGGGTGTGTGGTCTGGTATATATATATATACTGGAGATCAGAGAGAAATGTGCAATGTGCTGCAGCTGGTGGGCCCGGCCGGGGGTGTGTGGTCTGGTATATATATATATATACTGGAGATCAGAGAGAAATGTGCAATGTGCTGCAGCTGGTGGGCCCGGCCGGGGGGTGTGGTCTGGTATATATATATACTGGAGATCAGAGAGAAATGTGCAATGTGCTGCAGCTGGTGGGCCCGGCCGGGGGGCTGTGGTCTGGTATATATATATACTGGAGATCAGAGAGAAATGTGCAATGTGCTGCAGCTGGTGGGCCCGGCCGGGGGCTGTGGTCTGGTATATATATATACTGGAGATCAGAGAGAAATGTGCAATGTGCTGCAGCTGGTGGGCCCGGCCGGGGGTGTGTGGTCTGGTATATATATATACTGGAGATCAGAGAGAAATGTGCAATGTGCTGCAGCTGGTGGCCCGGCCGGGGGTGTGTGGTCTGGTATATATATATATACTGGAGAGCAGAGAGAAATGTGCAATGTGCTGCAGCTGGTGGGCCCGGCCGGGGGTGTGTGGTCTGGTATATATATATACTGGAGATCAGAGAGAAATGTGCAATGTGCTGCAGCTGGTGGGCCCGGCCGGGGGGCTGTGGTCTGGTATATATATATACTGGAGATCAGAGAGAAATGTGCAATGTGCTGCAGCTGGTGGGCCTGGCCGGGGGGCTGTGGTCTGGTATATATATATATACTGGAGATCAGAGAGAAATGTGCAATGTGCTGCAGCTGGTGGCCCGGCCGGGGGGCTGTGGTCTGGTATATATATATACTGGAGATCACAGAGAAATGTGCAATGTGCTGCAGCTGGTGGGCCCGGCCAGGGGGTCTGTGGTCTGGTATATATATATATACTGGAGATCAGAGAGAAATGTGCAATGTGCTGCAGCTGGTGGCCCGGCCGGGGGGCTGTGGTCTGGTATATATATATACTGGAGATTAGAGAGCAATGTGCTGCAGCTGGTGGCCCGGCCGGGGGGCTGTGGTCTGGTATATATATATACTGGAGATCACAGAGAAATGTGCAATGTGCTGCAGCTGGTGGGCCCGGCCAGGGGGTCTGTGGTCTGGTATATATATATATACTGGAGATCAGATAGAAATGTGCAATGTGCTGCAGCTGGTGGGCCTGGCCGGGGGGCTGTGGTCTGGTATATATATATATACTGGGGATCAGATAGAAATGTGCAATGTGCTGCAGCTGGTGGGCCCGGCCGGGGGTGTGTGGTCTGATATATATATATATATACTGGAGATCAGAGAGAAATGTGCAATGTGCTGCAGCTGGTGGCCCGGCCGGGGGGCTGTGGTCTGGTATATATATATATATATATATATATATATATATATATATATATATATACTGGAGAGCAGAGAGAAATGTGCAATGTGCTGCAGCTGGTGGGCCTGGCCGGGGGGGCTGTGGTCTGGTATATATATATATACTGGAGATCAGAGAGAAATGTGCAATGTGCTGCAGCTGGTGGGCCCGGCCGGGGGGCTGTGGTCTGGTATATATATATATACTGGAGAGCAGAGAGAAATGTGCAATGTGCTGCAGCTGGTGGGCCCGGCCGGAGGGCTGTGGTCTGGTATATATATATATACTGGAGATCAGAGAGAAATGTGCAATGTGCTGCAGCTGGTGGCCCGGCCGGGGGGCTGTGGTCTGGTATATATATATATATATATATATATATATATATATATATATACTGGAGAGCAGAGAGAAATGTGCAATGTGCTGCAGCTGGTGGGCCTGGCCGGGGGGGCTGTGGTCTGGTATATATATATACTGGGGATCAGATAGAAATGTGCAATGTGCTGCAGCTGGTGGCCCGGCCGGGGGGCTGTGGTCTGGTATATATATACTGGAGATCAGATAGAAATGTGCAATGTGCTGCAGCTGGTGGGCCCGGCCGGAGGGCTGTGGTCTGGTATATATATATATATACTGGAGAGCAGAGAGAAATGTGCAATGTGCTGCAGCTGGTGGGCCCGGCCGGGGGGCTGGTATATATATATATATACTGGAGAGCAGAGAGAAATGTGCAATGTGCTGCAGCTGGTGGCCCGGCCGGGGGCTGTGGTCTGGTATATATATATACTGGAGATCAGAGAGAAATGTGCAATGTGCTGCAGCTGGTGGGCCCGGCCGGGGGGTGTGGTCTGGTATATATATATACTGGGGATCAGATAGAAATGTGCAATGTGCTGCAGCTGGTGGCCCGGCCGGGGGGCTGTGGTCTGGTATATATATATACTGGAGATCAGAGAGAACTGTGCAATGTGCTGCAGCTGGTGGGCCCGGCCGGGGGGTGTGGTCTGGTATATATATATACTGGAGATCAGAGAGAACTGTGCAATGTGCTGCAGCTGGTGGGCCCGGCCGGGGGCTGTGGTCTGGTATATATATATATATATATACTGGGGATCAGAGAGAAATGTGCAATGTGCTGCAGCTGGTGGGCCCGGCCGGGGGGCTGTGGTCTGGTATATATATATATACTGGAGATCAGAGAGAACTGTGCAATGTGCTGCAGCTGGTGGCCCGGCCGGGGGCTGTGGTCTGGTATATATATATACTGGAGATCAGATAGAAATGTGCAATGTGCTGCAGCTGGTGGCCCGGCCGGGGGCTGTGGTCTGGTATATATATATACTGGAGATCAGAGAGAAATGTGCAATGTGCTGCAGCTGGTGGGCCCGGCCGGGGGTGTGTGGTCTGGTATATATATATATACTGGAGATCAGAGAGAAATGTGCAATGTGCTGCAGCTGGTGGGCCCGGCCGGGGGTGTGTGGTCTGGTATATATATATATATACTGGAGATCAGAGAGAAATGTGCAATGTGCTGCAGCTGGTGGGCCCGGCCGGGGGGCTGTGGTCTGGTATATATATATACTGGAGATCAGAGAGAAATGTGCAATGTGCTGCAGCTGGTGGGCCCGGCCGGGGGGCTGTGGTCTGGTATATATATATACTGGAGATCAGAGAGAAATGTGCAATGTGCTGCAGCTGGTGGGCCCGGCCGGGGGGCTGTGGTCTGGTATATATATATACTGGAGATCAGAGAGAAATGTGCAATGTGCTGCAGCTGGTGGCCCGGCCGGGGGGCTGTGGTCTGGTATATATATATACTGGGGATCAGATAGAAATGTGCAATGTGCTGCAGCTGGTGGCCCGGCCGGGGGTGTGTGGTCTGATATATATATATATATACTGGAGATCAGAGAGAAATGTGCAATGTGCTGCAGCTGGTGGCCCGGCCGGGGGGCTGTGGTCTGGTATATATATATACTGGAGATTAGAGAGCAATGTGCTGCAGCTGGTGGGCCCGGCCGGGGGGCTGTGGTCTGGTATATATATATATATATACTGGAGATCAGAGAGAACTGTGCAATGTGCTGCAGCTGGTGGCCCGGCCGGGGGCTGTGGTCTGGTATATATATATACTGGGGATCAGATAGAAATGTGCAATGTGCTGCAGCTGGTGGGCCCGGCCGGGGGCTGTGGTCTGGTATATATATATACTGGAGATCAGATAGAACTGTGCAATGTGCTGCAGCTGGTGGCCCGGCCGGGGGCTGTGGTCTGGTATATATATATATACTGGAGATCAGAGAGAAATGTGCAATGTGCTGCAGCTGGTGGGCCCGGCCGGGGGTGTGTGGTCTGGTATATATATATATACTGGAGATCAGAGAGAAATGTGCAATGTGCTGCAGCTGGTGGGCCCGGCCGGGGGGCTGTGGTCTGGTATATATATATACTGGAGATCAGAGAGAAATGTGCAATGTGCTGCAGCTGGTGGGCCCGGCCGGGGGCTGTGGTCTGGTATATATATATACTGGGGATCAGATAGAAATGTGCAATGTGCTGCAGCTGGTGGCCCGGCCGGGGGGCTGTGGTCTGGTATATATATATACTGGGGATCAGATAGAAATGTGCAATGTGCTGCAGCTGGTGGCCCGGCCGGGGGTGTGTGGTCTGATATATATATATATATACTGGAGATCAGAGAGAAATGTGCAATGTGCTGCAGCTGGTGGCCCGGCCGGGGGGCTGTGGTCTGGTATATATATATATATATACTGGAGAGCAGAGAGAACTGTGCAATGTGCTGCAGCTGGTGGGCCCGGCCGGGGGCTGTGGTCTGGTATATATATATATATATATATATATATACTGGGGATCAGAGAGAAATGTGCAATGTGCTGCAGCTGGTGGGCCGGCCGGGGGGCTGTGGTCTGGTATATATATATACTGGAGATTAGAGAGCAATGTGCTGCAGCTGGTGGGCCCGGCCGGGGGGCTGTGGTCTGGTATATATATATATATACTGGAGATCAGAGAGAACTGTGCAATGTGCTGCAGCTGGTGGCCCGGCCGGGGGCTGTGGTCTGGTATATATATATACTGGGGATCAGATAGAAATGTGCAATGTGCTGCAGCTGGTGGGCCCGGCCGGGGGCTGTGGTCTGGTATATATATATACTGGAGATCAGATAGAACTGTGCAATGTGCTGCAGCTGGTGGCCCGGCCGGGGGCTGTGGTCTGGTATATATATATACTGGAGATCAGAGAGAAATGTGCAATGTGCTGCAGCTGGTGGGCCCGGCCGGGGGTGTGTGGTCTGGTATATATATATATACTGGAGATCAGAGAGAAATGTGCAATGTGCTGCAGCTGGTGGGCCCGGCCGGGGGGCTGTGGTCTGGTATATATATATACTGGGGATCAGATAGAAATGTGCAATGTGCTGCAGCTGGTGGCCCGGCCGGGGGGCTGTGGTCTGGTATATATATATACTGGTGATCAGAGAGAAATGTGCAATGTGCTGCAGCTGGTGGGCCCGGCCGGGGGGCTGTGGTCTGGTATATATATATACTGGGGATCAGAGAGAAATGTGCAATGTGCTGCAGCTGGTGGCCCGGCCGGGGGTGTGTGGTCTGATATATATATATACTGGAGATCAGAGAGAAATGTGCAATGTGCTGCAGCTGGTGGCCCGGCCGGGGGGCTGTGGTCTGGTATATATATATATATATATATATATATATACTGGAGAGCAGAGAGAAATGTGCAATGTGCTGCAGCTGGTGGGCCCGGCCGGGGGGTTGGTATATATATATATAGTGGGGATCTCACATCTGTCACGTTTGGTTGTATCCTCAGAGATCAGACCATTGAGTCCAGTCCATGACCAGTTATTTTTTGGAGAGTTAGTGCCGCCCCCTTGTGAGACCTCCCACCTGTGGCCAAGGCTGGCTAATCCACACACTGGATGGGGCCATAAGGGGCAGGATGAGGCCATGAAACATTCAGGAAGAAAATGGAGAAACTGAAGGAGATTTTGGCGAGCGGCGCTTCAGTAAGGAAAGAACTTGAGGAAAAAAAAAAATCCAAGATCTTCCACTGTACAAAGAGAGCACATTGGCAAAAACGGCAAGAACAAGACAGGAGGAGCAGGCGTCACTCTCAATCTCTGATCTGAGACATCAACTGGACACAAGGAAGGATGAACTATCCAGGAAGATGCGTCATGTGGAGAAACTAACACAACGGATCCACAAAGTCTCTGACAGGACCAAGAAACTGCTGTGAGTGACTTCTCAGACCTATAATGACCAATGCTGCAGAAGACAAGGATGGAAGTCTTATCTCACAGATGGAGCATGAGGGCTTGCCCAGAAGAATTGGTGATGTGGGGTTAACAGAATATAGTGCAGACAATGAGGCTACTGAGATATTACTGGAGGTCAATAACATCTGTGTGTCCGGTGACCTAAAGACGGAATCTTGCTCAGGAATACATCAGAATTGCACAAAAGGTTTGACGAGACCAAAGTGTTGAGTATGAGGAGCGACGCATCAGGACAATGTTACTGGGACATGGATACATGCAAATCAGGGGGTGGGGTGTGGGCGTGGCCTATACTAATATGGAAAGGATCGGGCATGTTGCTGTTATTGGGAAGAATGACAAGTCTTTGGGTCTCCGCAGGTTTGGCTACAGCTACTTAAGACTCAATGACAAAGAAGTCAAGGTAAATTGTGAAGCCACATGTGAAAAAAAATGAGGCTATATCTTAATTATACCGCCGGGTAGTCATTATACGAGCTGAGTGACCCCATCCGTCACATTCTCCACCACTTTGGCCTTCTCTCGGCCCCTCCATGCCGGGTTTGCTTTGTGGGATAATGGCTGGGTCAGAAGAAGCTGTGGGCGACCCCCGATCATGTTCATGGCTCACGGGTGATCCTTGCTGGTCGCTCTCCTCACATGCCCCTTGTTATTTGGAGCACATTTCTGCTTTTCTACGCCATTTTGCAGTTTACACCTGAGCTTTGCACTTCCACTGTGTGAACAAGGTCAATCATTTCTCCTCTCCGATCACCTGTACAGTATCTGTATCTGCGGTGAATGGTCGGGGGATATGTAAGGCGTAATAATCATAACCTATACTTTGTCCAAACCCGCTAGAGAAGGGGATAATACTAAAACGAATAACTTTATTATCTCACAAAGATTAAATGTGAATACACCTCGCCCCTCATACAATCATTGTGCACAAGGCGATTAAAACATTGTTCACACCCAATATGGACCTCGTCTTGTTGTGTCCTGCTTCTAATACTTTGCAGAGACTACGGCTTGTTAGCAACAGCACAGGCGCCATTTATCACAATGGAAGTTCTCAATGGGATACTGAGCATGCTCCGTTCCCCTTAGAACTACGTGAGCGTACTACACATTCAGTACGCCTGTGAACTGCCATTGAGAAAAATGGCGCAGGATTTGAACCAATCCCGCCGGAAGAAGAGGACGATGAAGCCGGGGAAGACCATAAACTGATTTTTATGCGCTGCCAATAAGCAGAGTGATTGACAACAAGCAGAGATCTAGAAAACCAGGAGGCATTATACAGAAAGTATTTGGGGAGATTGTACAACTTACCCTCAGACCAACAATAACATGTGTATCCCAATATTCGTCTGAAAATGGCCGAATCCTTTAAGATGAGACTCTGCTACTCAACCAGTCAGCGGAAAGCAAGAAATCCTAATTATAACAATATATTGTGATATTAAAGTATTTTAGGGTTTGGGTCAGATCGTCCTGTGTGCAGAGCTAAGAAAAAGCAGCAAATTAGAAACCAAAGATCACAATGACGAGTTTATTGAAATTCACTGATACAAGCAAATCCATCAATAACAGGACTGAATACCCGAAATACTGACAGCTCCGCTCCCCTCCATACATCACTGGTGTGTGAGATACATCAAGTAACCTGCTGCAGTCACTGTGTACATACATTACATTACTTATCCTGTATTATACCCCAGAGCTGCGCTCACTATTCTGCTGGTGCAGTCACTGTGTACATACATTACATTACTTATCCTGTATTATACCCCAGAGCTGCGCTCACTATTCTGCTGGTACAGTCACTGTGTACATACATTACATTACTTATCCTGTATTATACCCCAGAGCTGCGCTCACTATTCTGCTGGTGCAGTCACTGTGTACATACATTACATTACTTATCCTGTATTATACCCCAGAGCTGCGCTCACTATTCTGCTGGTGCAGTCACTGTGTACATACATTACATTACTTATCCTGTATTATACTCCAGAGCTGCGCTCACTATTCTGCTGGTGCAGTCACTGTGTACATACATTACATTACTTATCCTGTATTATACCCCAGAGCTGCGCTCACTATTCTGCTGGTGCAGTCACTGTGTACATACATTACATTACTTATCCTGTATTATACTCCAGAGCTGCGCTCACTATTCTGCTGGTGCAGTCACTGTGTACATACATTACTTATCCTGTATTATACCCCAGAGCTGCGCTCACTATTCTGCTGGTACAGTCACTGTGTACATACATTACATCACTTATCCTGTATTACACTCCAGAGCTGCGCTCACTATTCTGCTGGTACAGTCACTGTGTACATACATTACATCACTTATCCTGTATTACACTCCAGAGCTGCGCTCACTATTCTGCTGGTGCAGTCACTGTGTACATACATTACATCACTTATCCTGTATTATACTCCAGAGCTGCGCTCACTATTCTGCTGGTGCAGTCACTGTGTACATACATTACATCACTTATCCTGTATTACACTCCAGAGCTGCGCTCACTATTCTGCTGGTACAGTCACTGTGTACATACATTACATCACGTATCCTGTATTACACTCCAGAGCTGCGCTCACTATTCTGCTGGTACAGTCACTGTGTACATACATTACATCACTTATCCTGTATTACACTCCAGAGCTGCGCTCACTATTCTGCTGGTACAGTCACTGTGTACATACATTACATTACTTATCCTGTATTACATTCCAGAGCTGCGCTCACTATTCTGCTGGTACAGTCACTGTGTACATACATTACATTACTTATCCTGTATTACACTCCAGAGCTGCGCTCACTATTCTGCTGGTACAGTCACTGTGTACATACATTACATTACATATCCTGTATTACACTGCAGAGCTGCGCTCACTATTCTGCTGGTGCAGTCACTGTGTACATACATTACATTACTTATCCTGTATTACACTCCAGAGCTGCGCTCACTATTCTGCTGGTACAGTCACTGTGTACATACATTACATTACTTATCCTGTATTACACTCCAGAGCTGCGCTCACTATTCTGCTGGTACAGTCACTGTGTACATACATTACATTACTTATCCTGTATTACACTCCAGAGCTGCGCTCACTATTCTGCTGGTACAGTTACTGTGTACATACATTACATTACATATCCTGTATTACACTGCAGAGCTGCGCTCACTATTCTGCTGGTACAGTCACTGTGTACATACATTACATTACTTATCCTGTATTATACTCCAGAGCTACGCTCACTATTCTGCTGGTGCAGTCACTGTGTACATACATTACATTACTTATCCTGTATTATACTCCAGAGCTGCGCTCACTATTCTGCTGGTGCAGTCACTGTGTACATACATTACATTACTTATCCTGTATTATACTCCAGAGCTGCGCTCACTATTCTGCTGGTACAGTCACTGTGTACATCCATTACATTACTTATCCTGTATTATACTCCAGGGCTGCGCTCACTATTCTGCTGGTGCAGTCACTGTGTACATACATTACATTACTTATCCTGTATTACACTCCAGAGCTGCGCTCACTATTCTGCTGGTACAGTCACTGTGTACATACATTACATTACTTATCCTGTATTACACTCCAGAGCTGCGCTCACTATTCTGCTGGTGCAGTCACTGTGTACATACATTACATTACTTATCCTGTATTATACTCCAGAGCTGCGCTCACTATTCTGCTGTGCAGTCACTGTGTGAATACATTACTTATCCTGTATTATACTCCAGAGCTGCGCTCACTATTCTGCTGGTACAGTCACTGTGTACATACATTACATTACTTATCCTGTATTATACCCCAGAGCTGCGCTCACTATTCTGCTGGTACAGTCACTGTGTACATACATTACATTACTTATCCTGTATTATACCCCAGAGCTGCGCTCACTATTCTGCTGGTACAGTCACTGTGTACATACATTACATTACTTATCCTGTATTATACTCCAGAGCTGCGCTCACTATTCTGCTGTAATGTGATAGTCTAGGTGTAATCTTCACCTCATCCTTCTGCGTTCCTCTCTGGAGTCTCTGGGATTCTCAGATAAGACTAACTTAAGAGCCTCACCCAGGCCTTCCCCCACACGGCAGACACTGGGTATAGCGCCTCTGTGAAGGTGGTACTGCAGGTATATAAATGTCTGATGGAGTTCCCCAGCTCATAGAAGGACAGCTGTCCCGCCGTATAGTCCAGGTAGATCCTCACTTTACAGGAGGACGGCCGGCACAATATCGGGATTTCTTTCCCACTGTGTCGTACAGAATACTGCTTATTAAAGCTGCGCAGACCCCATGACGACTTATTATTTCCAATGAAGGAATATTCTCCTTTTCTTCTTATACTTCGATACGACATCCCGACTCTCCATCCTCCGTCCTCGCTCACTTCGACATCCCAGTAGTGTTTTCCTTCAGAAATTCCCTTCATGCCTAGGACTATGCTGTTTGTAAATCTCTCAGATTCATTGTCTGGACGTCCCTGACTTACTTCTGTCCAGGCCGCAGTCTTCAGGTCATCTGAGATCTGGACATCATTAGACGCCGTGGTCACATCCCATAATAGACCAGAGGCCTCCGGCACATAGTAACCCTTCTGAAGGCCTGACATTATATCCACCATACCAGAGTTCAGGGACTGGTAGATCAGATCTTCATCCAGATCTTCAGCTTTAGTCTCTATCAGGTTTCGGTTCCTCTCCTCCATCAAATCAGCAAAGTCACCTCTGTCTGCTTGTAAGTAATGTAAAGGATCCGTCAGCTGACTGACATCTTCTATAGTGGATATCTCCTTGGAGAGAGTGTCCATCTTTATTTCCAGCTGTTGGATCAGATCCTTGACGGATAGCGACACCTTCTCTTGTTGCTCGGAGATCTTCTTCAGAACACGTTTCTCCAAGTTGTCTAGTTTCATTCTGATCTCTCTAAACTGGACGCAGACTCCGTCCACGATACCAGCAGCTTTTTGTGGGATGTGCCTTAGATGGTCCTGGAGATTTTGGACTCTCTTTACAATCTCCTCCCTTTCTTTGATGACATTGTCTTGAGTCATTCTTAGTTTCTCACGTTTCTTCTTGGAGGCTTCATTCAATAATTCAACCTGGTGACCCCGATGCTTCTCCCCAAGGCCGCAGGACACACACAGACACTCCGCATCCTCGGTGCAGTAATACATCAGGATCTTCTGGTGCTCAGAGCATCTTCTGTTCCTGAAGGACTTTGTTGGTTGGATTAAGACGTGTTCCGGGGACTTGTTGTGTGCTTTCAGGTGGAGGTCACACAGAGAAGCTTCACACCACAAGCATGTCTTAGAAGCCACAACAGTTGTGTGAACACAATACGTGCAGAATATCTCACACTCTTGCTGTTCCTCCCGAGAGATGAAATGCTCTGCTATGTTTCGCAGCGTTGTGTTCCTCTGCAGCAAAGGACGCTCCTGAAACTCTGCTCGGCATTGAGGACAGGAATAACCTACAGATTCCGTCTGTGTATCCAAGACCTCCTCAATACACTCCCGACAGAAGTTGTGTCCACATTTCAGGGTTACAGGATCAGTGTAGAGACTTAGGCAGATAGAACAGGTCAGCTCGTCTCTCAGATCAGCAGACGCCATCGTAGGACGGTGACGGGACAGAAAGACTGAAAACTTCCGCAGGGCGTGTTCTAGTTTTACGTCTGCAACTCTACAGGGTTTATCTTCTTTTCACTCCCAGTTAACTCCTTGTGTTCCTCCCAATAAGCTCAATAAGAAACATTTGTTGATACAGTATGAAGAGAGAACACGGTAGTGTAACCATCATGGTGGTGAAGGTCTTATACACCGCGATGGACAGAAGACCTACCAGTGCAGCAAATTACCAAGAGACTTTATGGCCTGAAGGGCTCCGCATGACAACTGATTTATTAAGGATTGACCCTCTTCAGTTTAGGGTTGGAGAGTCCATCACTGTCGCCACCGATGATAAAGCTGAACTTTAATTTCCAAAACCCTCAGCGCCCTATTCCAATTTTACTATTCGACCAGTTTCCTTTACAAACCGTAGGAAATTTAAGTGTAGAAACCGCCCCCCCTCCCATCAGTCAGGTTCTTGGAGGTGTGTGCCCTGAGGCACGAAGTGTAGGGAAGATCATGTTCACAACTCCATGTAACCACTGACACCTCTAACCCTTTACTGTTGACATCATCAGAATCAGATTGATCACAGACACATCAAGGTTAAGGTCACATTGAGCTGGCTACGATCTAGGAAAACAGATTCATGGGTCAAACAAGACAAGTTTATCGGCCTGCAGGGTGCACACAAGTAACAAGCACATGAATGTCATATACACCATGGACTACCAGGACCCGATACTCCGTATACTACCTGTCCCTGTGTAAATCACAATGCCCGATCACCAATATACTAACTACATGAAATAAGTGACCCCTTTACACTGTCTGATGCCCTGCAACCCGCCCTGAACTCTGGGTAGCTTTAATGTTCCTGTTAAAATTCAGGTGTGCCATTTATTTCCTTTCTACTGCTCCAATTAAATGCGGGGTCCAGAGCAGGGGTGGAGGGGAAGAAAAATTCCCATTGTCATGATCGGTGTGGGTCTCAGGTCCAAACCCATCAGGACGGTTATGGAAGATCTTATGAAGCAGAGCAACTTATCTTGTCGACACAGGGCATGGTGTAGGTGGCAAAACGAAACTTCTATCCTCTGACAGGGCACCATACATAGCGGAGTCACAACTCTACAGGAGGGGGGTCTGTGCATCATTGGGGTGGGGGGACATTAAGAAGGTGTTCATAGTGTTCAGTCTGACTACTCATGTATGGCATTTAGAAATTCAATGGCCATCTCTGGCCAGGACCAAGCTAGGTATAGGATGGGACAGGACATTTCCAGTTTCTAGGTGTCTGGATTGGCTGGGGCACCGTGCACTTCTCGCTAGTGATCTCTTACCATAAAATGTGTGATTCATCTACTGATGCCGAAGATTTTATTCGAAATGCTGGGTGATATCCAATTTGGGAAAGTGGAGTGTCCCCACAAGCAAGAAACACTTTACGGTCAGAACAACAACTTACTGGTGAAGGACCAAGTCTGCTCAGTGTAGTATTGGACAATCCATCCCTTGGGGTTGTCGTCACCCGTTATAAACCTGAACTTCTATTTCCTCACCTTTTATTGGGAAGACCTTACGGCTTGTAAATGGAAACCGGTCTAATAGTACAGAATGGGCCAAAGGTACAGAGACACCTGACATGGACATTGGTGGTTGGGGACATTGTCCTATGTGTGTGCGGTTATACCCAAGAAAGCAGCCATTTTGAATGCCACAATTTTAGCACCAAGTCAAACAGTAAGGGGAACAAAGACTTACATAACCCTCACACGCACAATGGCGGTCCCAACCCACTCATTCCAATATCTCCATAGCTTTGGGCCCCTGTAGAAGTGAATTAGGGAGCAGATGTTCCCTGATATGTAAGTGCAGGAAACCCCATAAGTCAGAGTCAATTATATAGGCTCCCCAAGGGTCAGTGTGAATAGAGGTCTACGCTCAGTTCTCTTCTAACTCTTTACTACTGAGACATCACCTCAGGATTAATGTTGGGAAGACCAAGGAGATGGTGGTGGACTTTAGTAAACGGAGAAGTGCACCGACCCCGGTGGAGATCCAGGGGACATGTATTGAGATAGTCAGGACCTATAAGTATCTGGGTGCGCTCCTCAATAATAAACTAGATTGGGCTGATCACCTGGAGACGCAAATTATGGAGCAGGTCCTATATATGTCCTATAGCTGTCCTATAAGTGTCTGCATTTGCAGCCCTGTCAATTCATTTTTCATGTACAAGTCCCCATCTGTGCGGTTTTTTGTGCAGGAGTCCTAAGGGGTACAGCACAGGACCGTGTTTCACATATGCAACACTGTATGTGAGCTGGATTTACTTGCTTGAACGTCATGCTGAGAGCAGGACTCCTGGAAGTGCAGTCATCTGATACTAGGACTTTCGGCCTCCCAGCAACATACTGCCCCGTATCAATTACAGTGTGAGACAGTATGTCACTGGTCGTGTGCTGCTCCCAAGGCTGAGGCCCCATGTTGTGGAAACGCAGAATATTTGTTGCAGATGTTGCAGCAATTTTTTGAGCCAAAGCCAAGAATGGTCACAAGAAGAATGGGAACTATCTAGGAACCTTCTTATAGGTCTCCCTTCTGCTCATTCCACCCCTGGCATTTGTGCAGAAGAACGCAGCAAGGCAGCAGTGCTAACCACTGAGCCACCGTGCGGCCCCTTACAATTTTTGACTGGCACTCCAAAGACCTCATCTTTAATTTTATAATTCAAATAGGCACGCCGCACAAAAAAAGGTTGCCTAATGCCTGGTGTAGAGGTTTAGGCAGATAGAAGAGGTCAGATCGACTCTCAGATCAGCAGACGCCATTGTAAGCTTGTGATGAGAAGGAGGAAGACTGAAAACTAGAAGAACCTGCAGAAGTTTCCGGCTTATCTCGCTTGTTACTCCTTGTGTTCATCTTAGAGAAGAAAGATATATAGCAAAGTACCGTATATACTCGAGTATAAGCCAAGCTTTTCAACAGTTTTTGTGCTGAAAAAAGCCCCCCCTCGGCTTATACTCGAGTCAAGCAAAAAAAAAAAAAAAAGCTCAGGGAAGGGGCAGACAGACAACCAAGACACCCCCTCCCCTTCCCCAGCATCTACTGCACCCAAAAACTCCAACCATTTTAATATTTGAAATTTTCCAGTAGCTGCTGCATTCCCTCCTCCCCTCCCCTCTTGGCTTATACTCGAGTCAATAAAGTTTTCCCAGTTTTTTGTGGTAAATTTAGGGGACTCGGCTTATATTCGGGTCGGCTTATACTTGAGTATATACAGTAGATGTAGATCTACAGCCACCTTTCCACCATTACATACTAGTCATCAGTGGTACAAGTAAGGTTTGATGAAATTAGCATTTTTTATTATTAGGAAGTTTCACTTCTTTTTTTTTTTTTTTTTTTTTTTTTTTAATTCCAAAGCATTCTCATTTAAGAAACAAACACACCACAAATAACCATCTAAAAAGGAGTAGGAATAGGAGTCAGTGTCCACCATAATTAACCACCATCAACATTATGGAACAGCCCCCATCTATAACATAATGGTCCCCATCCTGCACGGCCGTGGCTGGGGGTGGAAATTCAATTCTGCTGTCTTGAGTCAAAATTTTTCAGATGGCATGGAGATGTCACACGGTCACCCAATTACCACCCCAGTCTATATTAACACATCGTTCCTGGTTTCTAGGTCAGGTTTTGATGTCTGCCTAACTTAAGACAGTCACCCAAGCATTCCTCCATACAGCGCTCACCGGGTATAGCGCCCCAGTGAAGGTGGTATTGTAGGTATATAAATGTCTCATGGAGTTTCCCAGCTCATGGAAGGACAGCTGTCCCGCCGTATAATCCAGATATATCCTCACTTTATAGGATGAAGGTCGGCACGCCAACTGGATTTCCTTCCGGTCGTGTCTTACAGAATACTGCTTATTACTGCTGCACAGACCCCAAGACTTCTTATTTTTGCCTATGAGGGAATATTCTCCTTTCCTTCCTATGCTTCGATATGACATCCCGACGCTCCATCCTCCCTCCTCGCTTCCTCTTACATCCCAGTAAAACCTTCCTTCACAAAAACCCTTCGTGCTCAGAACTCTATGACTCTCAAATCTCTCACTGGGTTTGGGATGACTTCGCTTTACTTGTGAGCAGAAAGCGGTTTTCAGGTCGCTGGAGAGCCGCACGTCATTAGCAGCCGTGGTCACATCCCATAATATATCGGAGGCCTCCGGTACAAAGTAACCCTTCTGCAGGCCTGACATTATATCCATCACTCCAGAGTGCAGGGTCTGGTAGATCAGATCTTCAGACAGGTTAATAGCCGCAGTCTCCATTACGTTACTGTTACTGTCCAACATCTCATTGTCAGGGTCATCTCTGTCTGTCTGCAAGTAAAGCAGAGGATCCGTCATTTGACATCGCTCCCCTATCGTAGAGATCTTCTTGGACAGATGGTCCTTTTTTAGTTCCAGATGTTGGATCAGATTTGAGAGTGACCTTGACACCTGCTCGCGCTGCTTGGAGATCTCATTCACAATAAGCTTCTCCAAGTGATTTTGCTTCATTCCGAGTTCTCTAAACTGGACACAGATTCTCTCCACAATAGCAGCTGATTTTTCTGGGATCTGCTTTACGTGGTCCTGAAGACCCTTGACTTTGTTTTCAAGTTCTTCCATTTCCTTCATGATCTGTTCTTGAATAATCTGCAGTTTATCTTGTTTCTTCTTGGAGGCTTCTTGCAATGATTCCACCTGATGTCCCCAGTGCTTGTCCCTGAGGCAGCAGGATACACACAAACACTCAGCATCTTCAGAGCAGTAATACACCAGGACCTTCTTGTGTACAGAGCAAGTTCTGCTCCTGAAGGAGTTTTTAGTTGGGATTAAGACGTGATCCGGGGACTTGCTGTGTGCAGTCAGGTGAATGTCACACATGGAAACTTTACACAACAGGCAGGTTTTCGAGGCGGCCTCAGGTGGGGGAGTGCAGTACATACAAAATATTTCACACTCCTGATCCTTGTCAGCCAGAACATGCCTTGTTATGTTGCACAGCGTGGTGTTCTTCTGCAGCAAGGGACGTTCCTCAAATTGTGCTCTGCATTGAGGGCAGTTGTAGACCTTAGATCGTGCCTGCTTATCCAGGACTCTCTCAACACATCTCTGGCAGAAACTGTGGCCACAGCGTAACGTTACTGGATCAGTGTAGACGTTCAGGCAGATAGAACAGGTCAGCTCGGCCCTTAGCTCAGATGTCATGGTTTCACGAAGATGGAGGGATGGAGACAGGACACTACCACAGGGGCTCTTCTACCGTTATAGACCGCACTCTAGAAGGAAACCGAAACAATTGCTCTATTATCAGATACAAGATTAGCCAGACAAAAAAAATGAAAGACAAACTGGTTACCATAGGACAGGAGTCTACAGTGTCCAACTATTGATCACTACTCCCTGCATGTCCCAATAGCCTTGCACAGGTTGCAGAACCAATCTGGCAAGAGGTGAGCATTGCCATATTACTAGTATTAGGCCCTCCAAGTCATCCTAACATGAGTTAGAAAGGGAGTTTTGGTTTTCAGCCATTTGTTGCTATTGTACAGTTACTCCTGGCAGAATTACTTCTAAGCAAAGCAAACTAGTATGTAAAAGAAACTGTTCATAGTTAGGGTTGAGCCGATCTTGAAATTTCAGTATCATTTTTAAAACCTGATTTCCGATCATTTTCCATCTGATCCCGATCCCAATGCAAGTCAACGGGAATTTTTTTTTTTAATTATCGAAGATCGGATTTTAAAAACGATCCTATTCACTACACAGAATGGAGTTGTGTAGTGATTAAAAAAAAAAAAAAATCCCCCGGCTACTTAGCCCCCCTGGTGTCTGCTTACCTGCACAGATCTGCTGCTTTCCGTTCTTCTCAGTCCGGTCCTCTCTCATTGACATGCCTTCAGAGCGCCCTCCACGCCCCCACCTCCCTAGGCTAGTGTTAGAGATGATGGGAGTAGGCGGGGCTTGTTGAGGCTGAGGAGAGTGTGGGCGGGGAGACATGAGTGCATCACTCACGTCTCTCCTCCCTGTTCCTTCCCACACTCTCCTAAGCCACAAGCCCCCCCCCCCCCTTCTCCCAGCATCTCTAACACTAGTCTAGGGAGGCGGGGGCACGCAGGGCGCTCTGAAAGCATGAGACGGAGAAAGAAGAGGAGCGAGAAGAACAGGGAGCAGCAGCAGCACTTCTGTGCAGTTAAGTTGAGCGTTCTGTTCCCGATTTTTTTTTAGTTGGGAATCTGAACCCAATCTCGAAATTTACTTGATCGCCAATTGGGATCTGATCTTTTCCAATCCCGATACTCTACCCTATTCGTGGAGTATGTGAGAAAAAAAAAATAAAATAGGAAAAATAAAGTTAGCATTTCTCTAAGCTCATGTCTGAACAGTACCCAGGATAATCTGCTGCAGCAGAACTTAAAAAGTATTATTGGTATTTTAAAATTTTAGCTGACCCAATGTTGGAATAGCAAAGAAGAAGAAGAAAAAAAACAAACAAAAAAAAACATTTATGGGGCATAACAAAAAGAGGAGACGTCCTGGACGAAGGTGGCTGTGGTGCAATACTAAACACAACCACTATATGAGGAACGGCGCTGTGCTCTAGTAGAGAGCAAATTCATCTCAACATTTGTGAATGCCTTATATTACCAATGACTGAGGCACTGTCTTTCTGTTTACATCATGGAAGACAGATTTGCATATTCTTCCCATGATTCCTCAGTGGAGCGCCTATGGCTTAGTAAGACTCCACACACCTACATGGTGGTCTCTCCCTAAGGAGTGACGATATCCCCTTAACCCTGTCTAGAAGCCTCTCACCTCTGCCAAGTCAGTATTCTCTGCGCCAGGCTGAAGAGATCCAAATAGATCGAAACAGCTATCCTCGGCTGAGAGACTGACTTGGTAAAATCCCACATCATTGCAGCAAAGGCCTCTGGGAAGGTTGGGCATGATGTTAAAGGGAGCACCTCCTAGTGGGCTGCATGACTGAGGCACTGTCTCCCCTATTTACATCATGGAGAGACAGATTTGTATACTCTTCCCATGATCCCTCAGTGGAGCGCCTATGGCTTAAAGGGATTCTACCATTAAACTACTTTTTTTTTTTCTAATGAACACATCGGAATAGCCTTAAGAAAGGCTATTCGTCTCCTACCTTTAGACGTGGTCTCCGCCGCGCCGTAGAAATACCGCCGCCGGCCATTTTTGGGTAGCCGCTCTTGCAGTTCAATACAGGAGCCGGCCGGCGGCCATTATGGGGTGGCTGCTCTATGCTCCTCTATAGAACTACAAGAGCAAGAGAAGCCAGAAGAGGTGGAGTTGCTGCAGAAGAAGGAGGCGGCGCAGGAAAGAGCTCTTGGGCAGCAATGGGGATGCGCGCATCGGCCTTTCAGAACTGGGGCCCGCCCTCATTGCTGCGGAGAGCTCATTTGCATACCGGTTGAAACCGGTATTTCTACGGAACGGCGGAGACCACGTCTAAAGGTAGGAGACGAATAGCCTTTCTTAAGGCTATTCCGACGTGTTCATTAGAAAAAAAAAAAAAAAAAAAAAAAAAAAAAAAAAAAAAGTAGTTTAATGGTAGAATCCCTTTAATAAGATTCCACACACCTACACAATATCCCCTTAACCTTATATTACCAATGGCGAGGTTATATTATTAGATAGCGATATATGGCTGAGGATCTAAGAACACGCACAGACTTAGCAAATCATAGAAACATTTATTGTCGTGGTACACAACAAGTACAAAACTGGACATGCAACACATTACCAGGGCCCCTGCCGCAAGTCACAATGGACAAGACGATCACCAGTGTGCCAAGTGTAGGAAAGAGTGCATGTGACGAAGAAAAGATATTACAGAAGCCAAATCTGGCAAGTTACAACATATAGAGGATTCTACATTACTGTGTATATACACCCTGGACTACCATTGTGCAGTTTACACATCGGACAAGTAATTATCTGAGTTACATCCTGTATTATACTCCAGAGCTGCGCTCACTATTCTGCTGATACAGTCACTGCACATACATTGTCTATTCCAAGTTAGTTCCTAGAATGCTCCAGAGCTGTATTCGGTCGGATTTAGGGTTTTGAGACAAGTCTAATTCAAGATCCTCATCCAAGCATTTGCCCATACGGAGATGACCGGGTATAGCGCCTCTGTGAAGGTGGTATTGTAGGTATATATGTGTCTCACTGAGATCCCAATCTCATAAAAAGACAGCTGTCCGGCCGTATAATCCAGATATATCCTCACTCTATTGCAGGAAGGTTGGTACGCCAATGGGATTTCTTTCCGGTCGTGTCTTACAGAATACAGTTTGTTAATTCTGCGCAGACCCCAAGACTTCCTATTGTTTCCAATGAGGGAATATTTGCCTTTTCTCCCTATACTTGGGTAGGACATCCCGACTCTCCATCCTCCCTCCTCGCTTACTTCGACATCCCAGTAAAGAATTCCTTCACAAAAACCCTTCATGCTTAAAACGCGACGAATTGCAAATCTCTCAGGAGTTTTCAGACGACCCTGATTTACTGGTGACCAAGAAGCCGTTTTCAGGTCATCCGAGATCTGCACATCATTAGACGCAGTGTTCACGTCCAGCAATATGCCAGAAGCCTCCTGCACATAGTAACCCTTCTTCAGACCTGACATGATGTTCACTATACCAGAGACCAAGGTCTGGTTGATCCGATCTTCATCCACATCATAAGTGGACAACTCTTTTAGGTTACTGTTGTGATCCTGCAACACGCCCAGAAAATCCTGATCCGCTTGTAAATAGAGTAAAGGATCTGTGATCCGACATAATTCTTCTATCGCTGACACTTTCTTGGACAGACCATCTTTTCTTATCTCCAGCTGTTGGATCAGATCAGAGACTGACAGCGACACCTGCTCCTGCTGCTTTGAGATCTCATCCAGAACACGCTTCTCCAGGTTTTCCTTTTTCATGTTGAGGTTTCTAAAGTGGATACTGACCCCCTTCACAATGCCTTCTGCTTTGTCTGGAAGGCTCCTTAGTTCGGCCTGGAGACATTGGATTGCATTTACAGCGGCTTCCCTTTGTTTGACAAGCAAGCGCTGAACATTCCCTTGTTTTTCTTGTTTGTTTTTGAAGGCTTCATTCAGCAGCTCAATGTTGTGTTCCCAGTGCCGCACACCCAGGCAGCAGGAAACGCACAGACACTCCGCATCTTCATTGCAGTAAAACATGAGGACCCTCCTGTGAAGAGGACATCTTCTGTCACTGAACACATGCTCCGGGGACTTGCTGTGATCGACCAGGTGACGTTCGCACACAGAAACTTTGCACCATAAGCAGGTCTTAGCAGCAACCACTGGTGTGTGAAGACAGTACGAGCAGAAGACCCCACACTCCTCCTGCTCCTTCTGAGACAGAAAATACTCCGTAATATTACACAGTGTCGTGTTCTTCTGCAGCAAAGGGAATTCTGGAAACTTGGCTCGACATTGAGGGCAGCTGTAACCTACAGAGCGCGACTGTGTACCCAGCGCCATCGTAATACAGTCCTGGCAGAAGTTGTGTCCGCACTGAAGAGTTACAGGTTCTGTGTAGAGGTTTAGGCAAATGCAACAGGTCAGCTCTTCCTTCAGGTCATCAGATGCCATCGTTTTATGGCAACAGGAGGGACGCAAGCTTCACGTACACGACTCTAGAAGTAGACCAAATAATTGCCGTTTTATCAGGTGCCAAGTTAAAATGACATACATATACACACTACCGTACAAAAGTTTCCGGTCACTTAATCTCAGTTTTGATAGAAAAGCCCAGTTTTTTTCTATGAACATTAAAAGAATCAGAAATCCCCTCTATACTTTGTTACTGAGACACCGTCTTCCTATTTACATAATGGAAGACAGATTTGCATATTCTTCCCATGATCCCTCACAGTGGAGCACATATGGCTTAATAAGACTCCACACACCTACATGGTTGTCTCTCCCTAAGGAGTGACGATATCCCCTTAACCCTGTCTAGAAGCCTCTCACCTCTGCCAAGTCAGTCTTCTCTACGCCGGGCTGAAGAGATCCAAATAGATCGAAACAGCTGTCCTCGGCTGAGAGACTGAATTGGTAAAGTCCCACATCATTGCAACAAAGGCCTCTGGGAAGGTCGGGCATGATGTTAAAGGGAGCACCCCCTAGTGGGCTACATGACTGAGGCACTGTCTTCCTATTACATCATGGAACACAGATTTGCATATTCTTCCCTTTGTTACTGTGGTCAAGGACATCTGGTTATTAATACAATATCTACATTGGTGTATATTTGGCCATTCCCAGCAGCCATCACTCCAGTCTTCTAATGGTACATGGCGTTTGGTGACTGTAAGAAGGTAATGGATGGTTAGAGAACCTTGTACAAGTCTGTTAGCACAGCCGAGAACATTCTGCTGCTTAGAGAAGCCATAAGACTGACCTGACGATCTGGAGCATTACATTTGTTGGTTCCATTAAACACTCAAAATGGCCAGAAAAAGAGAACTTTCATGTGAAACGCAACAGTCTATTCTTCTTCTTAGAAATTAAGGTTATTCCATGCGAGAAATTGCCAAGAAACTGCAGATTTCTTACAATGATGTGCACTACTCCCTGCAGAGGACAAACAGGCTCTAACCAGAGTAGGAAGAGAAGTGCGAGGCCGCGCCACACAACTGAGCAACAAGACAAGGACATTACAGTCTCTAGTCTGAGAAATCGTCTCCTCACAGGTCCTCAACTGGCAGCGTCATTACATAGGACCCGCAGAATGCCAGTGTCAGCGTCTACAGTGAGGAGGCTACTCCGGGGTACCGGCCTACAGGGCAAAGGGGCAAACAAAAAGCCAAATCTGAGACTGGCTAATACAAGAGAAAGATTAATATGGGACAAAGAACACAGACATTAGACAGAGGAAGATTGGAAAGAAGACTTATGGACAGATGAATCCAAGTCTGAGGTGTTTGGGTCACACAGAAGAACTGAGAAGATGCTGGAAGAGCCTGAGGCCATCGGCCAATGGTGGAGGGAATGGGATGGTAAAGGGGGAGATTTGTACAAGGTAAAAGGGATTGGGAATAAGGAAGGCCATCCCTCCATTGTGCACCGCCATGCCATACCCTGTGGGGGCACTTGTTTGGAGACAATTTCATCCTACAACACGATAATGATCCAAAGTCACCTCCAAATTATCCAAGAACTATTTAGGGAAGAAGCAGCAGCTGGTATTCTATCTGTAATGGAGGAGGCGGCGCCGTCACCAGATCTCAGCCCCATTGAGCTGTTGTGGCAAAAAGTGTCCATCAAGCCAATCCAACGTGTGGTCGGAGCTTCTGGAAGCATGGGGGGGGGGGGGGGGAGTAAAGATTTCTCCTGTCCACAAGAACTGCATCTGGCTATGGGAAGAGGACAGTGGGCAGTGCACCCCCAAGGAAGCAGGATTGTGCAGTCACCACTACAGCCTGCGATCTTACTCACTAGGCCAACCGTTACTTTCCTCCAATTACTGAAGAATTGTGCACTTTGTTCTGCCACCAACCATCTCATGAAAGACTGAAGTGTGTCTGTCCATCAATGGTGGTAGGGGCGTAACTAGTAGAGATGAGCGAACACTGTTTGGATCAGCCGTTCCGAACAGCACGCTCCCATAGAAATGAATGGAAGCAGCTGGCACGTACACTTTGCCGGCAGCCGGTCTCTTAACCCCCCCCGCGCGCCAGCTACGTCCATTCATTTCTATGGGAGCGTGCTGTTCGGAACGGCTGTTCCGAACAGTGTTCGCTCATCTCTAGTAACTAGCAAAGACTTGCTCCCCCAACAAACTTGACGTTGGGCATAGCATCCCCTTTCCTGTTCCCCACCACCACCACTATTATGCCCCAACAATTGACCATCCACAAACTATTATACCCTGAGGTCTTCTCAGCCCCCAGACTAGAGTGATCGGAGATCCAAGGGAGGTGACAAACAAAAGCCAGTGTTCTTTCTCCTGCGCCCCAGCCTGAGTACCTGCTGCCTCTGGCTCTTTTCATTGGTGGTACAGATGTTATGTGGGCCAAGCTAGTGTTGCAACACATACTGACGCCGGCCTGGCCAATGTGATGTCTGGGACTTCATTAAAGAGACCTGAAGAAGCAGGGAGTCATGCCGGAGCTCAGGAGAGGAGTGTAATACCACATGTATAGGGAGATCACTGGGCCCCACCCCCAAAGTCCTGGGCTATGTGGCAGCCACTATGGCTACTAAAGCGGTAGAAATGCCACTGGATGGAGGGCAACAGCTCAGGAACAGAAAGGCCACACAGGGGCTGCAGAGAAACAAGGCAGTCTTTTCTAGGTATGCAACAAAAAAACAAAAAAATTCAGCTCACCAAATATAACTTAAATCTTATCTTTTTCTGTTTACCTGGGAAGCGTGGATACTGGGAGGACTTGACCAGTGGGGAAAAAAAAAACCAAAAACACCATTGATAAAAAATCCAGCGTCAAACCAGGCAACACGATGAAATCTTCAATAAAACATTGCTTTTATTTGTGGGTCCAAATAAAATGTTACATCGTAAAACGGAGTAGACAATGGATGAAACACATACGACGGCTACGCGTTTCAGGACATAGTGTGTCCCTTCCTCATGGCATGCTACTGCGGACTAAAAGGTAAGTATATATAGAAAAGCACCCTAATTGACTAACTCCTCCCAAGCTGTTCTAATTAACCCTTTAAGAACAAGTTGTACATAGAAAACAAGTCAATAAACAAATAAATACTCCCAGCAACAGTAACACTAGCCTAGAGAGGCAGGGGCGCGCACTGCGCTCTCAAGGTATGTGAATGAGAGAGAAGAGGAGCGAGAAGAACAGGGAGCGGCAGCTGATCTGTGCAGGTAAATTGAGCGATCGGATCGGAATTTCGTTCCCCTTCGTTCTTTAGGCGGGATCGGAACACGATCGCAATCGTGAAATTTACTCAATTGCCGATCTGGAGCCAATCTTTTCCGATCCCAATCACTCAACCCTAGTCTTTTCGTTATTTGGTCGCACATCCCTCCCCACAATGAAGATGGACACCATTTAGAAACTGGCATAGATTTTTGGTACAAATGGTGCTGAACAGAGAAGGTGTTGCATCTTTGGCACAAAAGGGCAGTATGGTGGATAGCAATGGAGTCATAGGTGCGAATCCCACCAAAGACAATATCTACAAGGAGTCTGTATGTTCTCCTTGTGTTCTGTGGGTTTCCTCCAGTTTCCTCCCACGTTCCAAAGACCTCCTGATAGGAAATGTAGATTGTGAGCCCTGTATAGGACAGTGATTGACAAAATCTATAGAGCGCTGCAGATTAAATTATTATTATGCCTTGCACCAAAGAGTCAACACATTTTCACCCCTCTACACCAAAAGAATTGACGGTTTGATAGACCCCCCTCCCGATTCTCTTACTACAAAGGATGTATCTTGCCACGGGCTCTGCATCTAATGCTTTGTGTAGAATACAGTTGCACACATATATATATATATATATATATATATATATACACACATATATACATATACATATACACACACACACACACGCATGCATGAGACTGATCTTACCACAGGCTGCATTTAATCTTTTGGCCAGCGCACACACAAGTATATGGAACATTAGGAGTTAAACACCACGCACACAAACACTCCGCACCCTTTATGAGGAAATCAAAACTTATGCTTTACATAGGTGGAGTTGTGGCTGAACAAGGTCCATGTAGTCCCAGCTGTCCTTCCCTGCACAGCCTATACTTACCACCATGGCATCTGCGGCTCTGAAAGAAGAGCTGACCTGCTCCATCTGTCTGAACATCTACACAGACCCTGTAACGCTGAGATGTGGACACAGCTTCTGCCAGGAGTGTATAGAGAACGTGCTGAAGACACAACTTGCATCGTCAAGACCTTGTTGTTGTTCTTGTCCTGAATGCAGAGCGGAGTTTCAGGAGTTCCCGTTGCTGCAGAAGAACGTAAGTCTACAAAACATAGCGAGACATTTCCTTTCTATCCAACCTGAAAAATCAGCAGCCGAGATCTTGTGCACTTACTGTATTCAGTCCCACGTCCCAGCGGTTAAATCCTGTCTCTTATGTGAAGCTTCATTGTGTGATGGCCACCTAAAGCTACACAGCAAGTCCACCGAACACGTCCTAATAGAGCCGACCACATCGATAGGGAACAGAAAGTGTCCCAAGCATGACCAAGGCCTCTTGTATTACTGCACCGTGGACGCCTCGTGTGTCTGTGTCTCTTGTACCCTGACTGGAGAACACAAGGGCCACCACATTGAATCCCTCAAGGACGCCTCCAAGAAAAAGAAGGAAAGCTTGAGGGAACTTCTAGGACACTTGATCTCAAAGAGACAGGAGACCAACAGAAGTCTTCAAACACTGCAAGACCTAAAAACCGATGTGCCAAAGAAAGCAGCTGGCATAAAGGATAAGGTCACCGGCGTCTTGAGAGATATGAGACGAGAGCTAGACTTACTAGAGAAGAAACTGTACTGTGAGTTGTCCAGTCAGGAGGAGAAAGCCTTACGTTCATTCTCGGACAGGATTGAGCAGCTAGAACTGAAGAAGGACAAATTGTCCAAGAAGATTCATCGTAACGAGGAGCTGTACAATATGGCCGATCCATTAGAGCTCTTGCAAGTGGAAAGATGTAGTTTCTCCGATGTAGAGACTACAGACAATAAGATTCTGGGCAACGACATGGACGTCTTCCATAAAGGACTTGGATGAAGGTCTCATCGCAGCGACCTTGTACAAAGGCTTGGCCGACATGGTGACCTCGATGAAGGAGAGATACTACGTCCTGGCCGACTCGGACGTTTTGCTAGATATAGATACAGCAGCCAACAATTTAGATATTTCCGCAGACTTGAGATCTGCGTCTTATGCTGAAACTGAGAACAACCGCCCAAAGACGCCAGAGAGATTTCAGTCTCAAAAACAAAAGGGGACACCGAGCCAACCGTAGTGTGATAACTTCTAGATAAGTAAATGTTCAAATGAGGAAAAAGGCTCACCTTGGAGGGTTGTGGATTATAACCACAACACTTTTTGTACATGCATATGTAAAATTCCTTCTCCTAGGTCGAGGCAGCAAAGTTCCTGACACCTCGCAGGTGTAATATTGTGTGGTATAAGGACCAATGGCTCAGATTTGTTCTGAATCCGAAACTGAGGAACTGCGCTCTCTTATTTAGTGGTTAAAAGTACACGATTTTATTGACTTCAGACAAACTTTCACACAACGCGTTTCGGGCGTTATACTACGCCCTTCCTCAGGTGTATTAGTTTCTACAATTAAAACACAACAACATACGTCTAAGCAATATGCGGTTGCAGCTCTCCAATAAATAGTTAAAACCAGCATCTCACTTTACATCAAATAAAACAAATGTAAATCATGTAAATACATTGTGTACATGATTTACATTTGTTTTATTTGATGTAAAGTGAGATGCTGGTTTTAACTATTTATTGGAGAGCTGCAACCGCATATTGCTTAGACGTATGTTGTTGTGTTTTAATTGTAGAAACTAATACACCTGAGGAAGGGCGTAGTATAACGCCCGAAACGCGTTGTGTGAAAGTTTGTCTGAAGTCAATAAAATCGTGTACTTTTAACCACTAAATAAGAGAGCGCAGTTCCTCAGTTTCGGATTCAGAACAAATCTGAGCCATTGGTCCTTATACCACAGAGAGATTTCAGTGGCACCAGGCTAGTACCAGGAGCTTTTCTAAAGGGAAACATTACTGGGAAGTTGAAGTGGGGAAAGTGGGAATCTTCAGATTAGGGGTTTCTTATGCCACAGTTGAGAGACAGGGGGGGCCCTCTTTTCTTGGAAACGATCAATCTTGGGGCTTGCGAAGACGTGATGACAAGTATGCAATGTATTATAACAAAGAAAGCAGTGTTCTCCCGCACAAGCCCTCCAGCCAGAGGTTGGCCATGTATCTGGACTACGAGGCTGGACACTTGTCCTTTTATGAGTTGACCAACTCTATTAGACACCTACACACCACAAAAACAACCTTCACCAAACCGGTGCACCTCGGATTCCTTCTATTTGAAAACTGCTGGTTAAGAATTGTCATCTAGAGGAGTTTAGATAAGTCTATCCTATCAAGATTCCCTGAGTTACACAACAAGTCTCAGGGTCAATCAATAGTTCTTTTCCACATTCCTTACACTCAGGGGTAAGGTTCTGTGAGGAGCCAAGAGCGACCCCTTTAACACAAAATCAGACCCCATTTTGGAGCCCCCCGATATTAGTGTGCCCCTTAAGTCAGGTCCATGCAAAGGTTTCACAAATGCCCCCTTTCCCCCCCAAAGACACGACCACTTAGAAATACCTGGCCTATAATACACATATACACACACACTCCCTTGCAGGGGTTGTCCAGGCTACGATTTTCCTTATTAATTACACCGGGTAGATGGAAGAAAAGTAAACCGGTCCTGCAGCTCTGTTGTCTTCCGGCAGCAGTAGTCTCCGCACGTGACAGCTGAGATCATCAGTGACCTCAATAAGGATATTTTTTTAAGTGAGAAGTTTAACAGCAAGAAGGCAACCATACTGCAGGACTGGACTGCCCTGGGAGGACACCGCAGCATCTGGGACAGGAGAGCAGGGTTTAGTTTAGTTTTTTTAATTCTCCCACCTCCCTGGCCCAAGTTACAAAATATCAGTTAGCCTGGACAACCTCTTTAAATATTCAGGAGATTGTGAGCCCCCCCCCCCCTTATAGAGATCACAATGTATATTCCCCCCCCCCCCCCCCCATCAGTATGCTGGAGTATGGGAAGAAATCCACGCAAACACAAGGGGTACATACAAACTCCTTGCAGATGTACTTGGCAGGATTTGAACCCAGGACTCCAGCCCTGCAAGGCTTCAGTGATAACCACTGAGCCGTGTCGCCCCAGTAATTTTTTATATTAGTGAAGGTGGAATCCATTATATGAGCTGCAACGAACAATGAAGGTGAAGCAGAGACTTCAGGGCAGCGTCACTACTTAATACCGATGACCAACACACCATTGATGGGACAGGCTGCCCCTTAACCCCTTAAGGACACAACCTGAAAGTGCTTTTATGGACCAGACCTTATTTCAAAACTGATATTTGTCACTTTACATTGTAATAACTTTGAGATGCTTTAACTTACACGAGAGAGTGAGATTGTAGTCCATGTTAGGTGTAAACGGCAACCGATATTTCTGTATTTAAGTTATATATAATATACTAGCAGGAGGACGCGGCTTCATACGGGTATATTACACAATATGTGGCAATGTGGCATTGTGTGGAGAGGCTCGTATCTAATCCTATGGCGTTTGGTACTGTGTGCAGAGGCACATACCTAATCCTCCCCCGTGTGGTTTTGTGTGCAGTGGCGTGCATCTAATCCTCTGGTGTGTGGTATTGTGTGAAGGCGCATGTATCCAATCCCCAGCGGGTGGTAATGTGTGCAGACATGCGTATCTAATCCTATGGGTTGTGTTACTGTGTGCAGATGTGCGTATCTAATCTTCTGGCATGTGGTACTGTGTGCAGACATGTATCCAATCCCACAGCGTGTGGTACTGTGTGCAGACTCATGTATCTAATCCTCTGGCGATGGTACCATATGAAGACCTGCATATCTAATCCTCCGGCGTGTTGAACTGTGTGCAGATGTGCATATCTAATACTCCCCTGTGTGGTATTGTGTGAAGAGGTGCGTATCTAATCCTCCCAGTGTGGTACTTTGTGCAGACACACGTATCTAATCCTTCAGCGTCTGGAATGGTGTGCAGACGTACATATCGAATCCTCCCCTGTGTGGTATTGCGTGAAGAGGCGCGTATCTAATCCTACGCCGTGTGGAACTGTGTGTAGATGCGCGTATCTAATCCTATGGCATGTGGTTCTGAATACAGACGTGTGTATCTAATCCTATGGCGTTTACAACAGTGTTCAGACATGTGTATTTAATCCTCTGGTGTGTGAAACTGTGTGCAGATGCGTTTATCCAATCCTCTGGCATGTGGAATTGTGTGCAGACGCATGTATCCAATCCCCTGGCGTGTGGTACTGTATGCATACATGCGTATCTAATCCTCTGGCGTGTGGTACTGTGTGTAGACAAGCGTATCTAATCCTCCGCCGTGTGGTACTGTGTGCTGAGACGCATATCTAATTCTCTGGCGTGTGGTACTGTGTGCAGACGTACGTATGTAATCCTCCCGTGTGGTATTGTGTGAAGAAGCGCGTATCTAATCCTACGGCATGTGGAACTGTGTTTAGACACATGTATCCAATCCCCTGCCGTGTGGTACTGTGTGCAGATGCGTGTATCAGTTTGGATATCAGTGTTGTATTGTTCATGTGGAGTGACCGTGTGTATTGCAGTTGGAATAGGAGTCAAAGACTTGCAGATTTGTATTGGCTAAGGGGGGGGGGGCACTGTGTTTGGAATGCTGTATCTCAGCAACGGTACATCCAAGAGAGTTGGAGTCTCGTCTTAAACCTTCCCGGATACCTGAAGTATCTCTGTACCAAATTTGGTGAAGATGGGTCCAGTCGTTTGGTTGCGCATAAAGAACAGAGACAGATCTTTATAAGATATAGAGATATATTTTTGTTGGAAATTTGAGATTCTCCGAAATGTGAAATGTTTTGCTTTTCATACATACTACCCAATACATGAATAAATATTACCCATCACATCTCCGCTTCATATTGGATCATCTTTTCATCGTCCTGTATTATATTTTGGATATTATAAAGCTTACAAGTTTAAGAGCGATTCTCCAGATTTACAAAGAAAATTTCCACATTTTTTTTTTTTGGTCCACTTCAGTTCTGGTGTAGACTATAAACCCCCATAACTCACCCCATTTACAACACTGCCCCCCTCAAATAATTCAAAACAGCATTTGGAATGTTTGTTAACCCTTTAAGCATTTTGCGGGAATTTTGACTTTCACCATTTTAATTTGGCACTAAAATTAACAAATTCACAAAGGGTTAAAAGGACAAAATGGATCTCCGTGTTTGTTATGCAATTTCTCCCAAGCACAGAAATACCCCACATGGGGGTGTAAGCTGATGTTTGGGCACATGGCAGCACACGGAAGGGAGGGAGCCACACCGGGGGTAAGAAAAGCAGATTTTGCTGGAATAGTTTTCAGGTGCCATGTCTCATTTGCAGAGCCCTTAGAAGACCAGTACAATAGAAACCCCAAAAAGTGACATTTTAGATACTACACCCCTCAAGGAATTTCTCAGGGGGTATTAGCCCAAGAGTGATTACCAAAACTTAAATCCGCACTCCTACAGCACATCGCTCTCGTTCACATCTGCGCCCCGTGCGGATCCAAACTGCATTCTATGCCACATGTATGACACTGGTGTAACCAGGATAACTGCCTCAATGCCACATGTGGGTATAGACTGCGGGGGTAGAGGGGGAAGGAGCAATATTTTGTTTTTTAGTCATGCTACTTTTGCAGAGCCACTAAAATGGAATCTGCAGACATGTCACCCCATTTTGTAAGTTACACCCCTGTAGGTATTCATCAAATGGTGTAGACATTTTTAACCCTTGAGTATTGCATTCATTTAATTTCCAGAAATGAATGCACTGCTGATAATGAAATGATAAAAATGACGTTTTTCCAGAGATTCGCCAATTCAGTGCCTAACTTGTGTCAGCAGAGAGACACTCCAAAAACTGGTAGGTGGGTAGGCCGGGCACATTAGCTTATGGAGTGTTCGTCCAATACAAGCCAGGCACAATATATTACGCACTGCAATGACGCATTCATGGAAAAATTGTTGTTTTCGCCTTTCACAGTTATCTGCACGTTAGTTTCTGGAAAATCAATTTTAGCAACACTTGTGGGTTAACAAATGCTCCCTGTACCCTGGGGGGCAGTGAAATACAGCCAAAAAACAAAAAACCTACTACCTGTGACATCACAGGTCCTCTTCCTGAGGCCACTAATTGGCCTAAGCAGTCACATTTATCACCGTCCCTGCCTTCTCTAAGGAAGCTCCGGATGAAGTCACAGCCGGCATCCCGTTTCAGCAGCTGCACGATTTCAGTACTGGTACGTCCTTGCAGAACAAAACAGGGACCGCCTAGACTAAAAACTATGGGCGGTCTGGAAGAGGTTAAATATGCAGAGATTCAGAGCTGATGCCCACAATCAGTACCTGCACTGATCACAGGCATTAACCCCCTTGGCACCTCAATCAAAGCTGACCAAGGCGTCATTTTGCCGGGGAGTGCCGACTCCCGGGGCTGGTGTCCCACTGGTAGGACAGCCAGGAGTTTATAGAAGGCTCCCAGGCTTCTCTCCCATATTTATTCAGCCAGTTATACAAATGCTGATATTTTGCAACTCATTAGCATTGTAATGCATTGTTTTAGCAAACAGATGCCTGGTGTTCAAGACCTGTAGACAGGGAAAGGGGGGGGGGGGGGTCTAATAAATGCAAGAAGTAGAGTCACATGTCCCAGATATACCGGCCTGGAGAGAGGGCATATACTGTGGTGGGAGAGGACTCTTCGTATGATGCCAAGAATCCCTCTCCTGGCTCATGTTCTGACTGGTATATCAGAGTCACAGACTGTGTCATGGTTGAAAGTTGGCCACGTGAATCTAGTCTACAAGTTAATTTTCTTGGCAGTAAGATTGCCCAGCCATGTCACCAAGATCATAAAACAGCATGCCAGTGGTTACGAAGCCATATCAGAGGTGGTACACTCCCTTTAACCCAATTCAAGTGCCTCACTACTATGGAAGTTGGAAGAGGGCCAATGACCAATATTGCCCGTAAGACCAACCCCCTGTCTCTGCCGATAGGAGGATTCACGAAGACAATGGGAGAATCTTCCACGTTCCCATGTAGAACTCCCTAATACTTCGGTATTTAATTGATATTAAAGTCTAGCCAGGGGCAGAGGCAGCAAGGAATTATTCAGAGGTGAGGCCTGACATTTCAGACTCGCCCTGATTTGGAATAAGGTAAAACAAGCTCCACTAGATTTCTGAGACGTTTTCTACTCGTCTTTAATATTTTGGAGAATGGCGTCTGCTGATCTGGCCGATAAGCTCCTCTGTTCCATCTGTCTGAAGTTCTGCGAGGATCCTATAAGGTTGATCTGTGGACACAGCTTCTGCCGGGGGTGTATCGACATGCTGGATACCCTGGAGGGATCTGGAGAGGATACCTGTCCGGAGTGCAGAGAAGAGTCTGGAGAACAAGCCGTGCGTGCGGAGAAGCAGCCCTCGTGTGAAGGCCGTGGGATCTTCTGTACTGACTGCACCTTCTCTCCACTGCCGGCCGTCATCTCCTGCTTGTATTGTGAAGCTTCTTTATGTGATCACCACTTACGAGTCCACGGCAAGTCTGAGGAACACGTCCTCACCAAACTGAACTTCACATGTTCCACACACAAGAAATCCTTCTCATATTACTGCTCTGAAGACGCAGCTTGTCTCTGCATTACTTGCTCACTTTCTGAAGAACATCAAGGACACCGGCTGGAGACATTGGCTCAAGCCTCAGATAAGAAGAAGGAAGAGCTAAGAAACGTTCTTGAGAACCTGGACAAGAACAAAAAGGCTACAGAGGAAAGAATAGAGAATCTACAAGAGCATCTGAGAGGAGCCAAAGAAAAAGCATCTGGAGTAACTGAGAAAGTTGTGGCACTCTTTACAGACACCAGAAGACAGCTGGATGTCCTAGAAGACAAAATCCTGAAGGACATCTCAGACCAGGAAGAGAAGGCCAGAGATTCAGTCTTGGATCTTATCCATGTGCTGGAAGTAAAGATAGCCCAACTGACCAGAGATATGAAGGCCATGGAGGAGATATGTGCCATGACCGAACCTTTGTCAGTCTTACAGAGTTCTAAGTCTGTCAATGGAGACCTCGAGGTGGTCCTAGAAGAGCTCAGGAGTGATCCAGATGTAGGATTGATCTCGGCAACGCTACACACAGCCCTTTCGGACCTCATTACTAGTGTGAGAAGAGGTTTCTTCGTCCAGCAGACTCCGGACATCATACTGAACGTGGACACCGCCTCCAATGATATTCACATTACCAGTGACCTTAAGAGTGTGTCCGGCTCAGAGTTCAAGCAGAATCGCCCAAAATTACCAGAGAGATTTCAGTATAACCAGGTCTTAAGTACCAGGAGCTTCTCTTCTGGTAGACATTTCTTGGAAGTGGAGACCTGTCACTCCGGGAACTGGAGACTGGGAATGGCCTATGCCAGCATCGCCAGGAAAGGCTACCACTCGCTCATAGGCCAGAGCAACAAGTCGTGGGGTCTGTGCAGATACTTGAACCAGTATTTTGTTGTACACGACAGGAAGGTTGTTCCGGTCCTTCACAAGCCATCTTCTCAGAGGTTGGGGATATTCCTGGATTACGAGGCCGGCCACATAGGTTTTTACGAGTTGTGCGATCCCATAAGGCACCTGTATACCTACGCCGCTAAGTTTAATGAAGCTCTTTATCTTATACTTGGTGTGTATACGGGCTGGGTAAGAATCAGAAACTAGTGATCACATGTGGATAGACTTTGCTTGGTTCCAAGTTAAATGTTTATGTTTAAAGGGGTTATCAGCGTTAGACAACATGGCTTCTTCTCGGGAAGTGACCTGTCCGTGGGTCACGTGGCCATGCAGCAGCTCAGTCTCAATCATTTGAATGGGACGGGGCTGTGGCATTGCCATGTGACCAATGGATGGGATGTCACAGCCTGAGAAGATAAAAGCAGCCATGTTTTCTAATCTTGGATAACCGCTGCGGGCTACGGCCCCACATTGCAGAAACGCAACTTTTTTTTGTTGCAGTTTTTGTTGCGTTTTTTTGAGCCAAAGTCAAGAATGGCTACAAAAGGAATGGGACATATATAGGAAGCTCTTATACTTCTAGCTTTTGCTCATAAAAACTGCAACAAAATCTACAACAGAAAAAGCTGCGTTTCCGCAATGTGGGACCTCAGTCTTAAAGAGGTTTTCCACCTAGGTGTCATATTTAGACAGTAAGAGAGCAAGGGCTGGCTTTAAAGGGGTCCTCACCACTGCTCTCCGTTCCAGCTCGCAGTGGAGGGACGTCAGCAGAAGACCCTTCTTTGCCATCAATATCAGAACACACAGACATGAGTCATTTTGATCAGACAACCCCTTTAAGTCTCCTTGCCCTCAGTTGCGATAGCAGCATGTCCCTAGTAATACGCCTAGCGTCCCAACCGGAAGGCCTGGTGGCTATACAGCGCTAGTCCGGGCCCCTAGAAACGCAGCATAGAAGCAGTCACTCCGCGCCATTCTTGGCCTCTGCCCTATTACATTTAGCTGGAGAATCTCTTTAAGGACATGTAATACAACCTGTAGGCAGCATGTTATATAGCAGGAGCAGCGGAGCGGATTCAGAGTGTTGTGGAATTGTAATTTATTAAGAGTCCAGTGGGCGGTCCTAACCCCTGATTGCATACACAGAAGGTTGACAATTGCCACGTAACACCTTCCTCTTGCTCCAGGAAGAGTTGGGGTTTACATGAATGGATTACACGTTCGAGGCTCGGTCAGGATCTGGTAGAACGCCTGGCGCCCTGACAGAAGCCCAGGAGAGTTATGGGGTCCATCTGATTTTTGTAATTCTGATTCAATGCTGAATCTTCACCTTTAAAGAGCACCTTTTAGGTCCTCCAACATTAGCGCTATAGTCTGCAGGTGCGTGCCCCGATATTGGTGCTGAAACTATCACTGGAGGGGGTCACTCACAGCCCAGCTTAGGCCGACCCCTCTGACAGCGCAGAGATATCTGTGCCAAAACTAACACCAATATCTCGGGGCAGATCCTGGCAACACTGACACTGAATTCAGCGTCCCAGGGGTATACAAGAGCACCAATGTTAGAGGACACGAGGTCTCTTTAAATCCCATGATACGTGTGCCTTCCTGTAGCAAAACCACTAGGGGGAGCTCTGAACATAATACAGCGCAGTAGACGCCCCCTAGTGGTGACCGGGCACAATCTTACAACAGACTTTAGGAGACTTGCTCAGACTATTGGATGTATTGAGATTGCTGACGATATTCGCTCTCTGATCCTTCACACATTATAATTATATCATGTTATTTACAAGAGTAAGACAACGCCGCTTATATACTGAGGGTGACTGCAAGCTATACAAATAAATACAGTGCAAGTGTCATCTACTGTCCTGTGTCTGGTATAAGGTGGAGGATAGTCCGGGGGGTAATGGCGGAGATTACCTTGCAGGTTAGCTATTCCCAGCCAGTAATAAAGGGGGTGACCTGGCAGGGGGCATCCTGATCGCACATAAGGGTCACTCCGCATAAAACCGCATGGGTAAGGAAAAGGCGCAAAGTATTCTATACTGAAGGGAAATCATAACGGATACAAAATACCACTAGCTATGGATAAAACTAGTATGGGGCAATGGGTGCAGTGTGGTGCAACAAAACCAGATCTAAAAACTGGTAGAAAACATCCAGGAAAGCTGGAGAGGCCGCAGTGACAGTGCGCAAAAAAGAATAATAACTTACTGCGATACAAGTGACAGATGTAGCCGAGAGAAGTGACACTGTGCACCGACTACGTCATGGGATAACCGACACGGAGAACCCAGGAAAACCTGCCCAATGTAAGCTAAGGAGCAGTGTACACCAGGCTTAGAAATATACCAACAGGGAACATATAATGTATGGAAGTTATACTGTGCAGTGTATTGTAATATCACCGTAATGTGACAAGTGCGCGCATACCAGAGAAGATATACTGTGCAGTGACAATTTATTGTAAAGTTATATTCACTGCAAGAGTGTGTGCACCCCTGAAAGGGTTAATATCCACTGCAGTACAAAACTTGTACACTAGAGGGCGAGCGACACCCAGAAGTCACAAATATTCTAAGAATTTCATCCGAATAACTTAAAAATCTGAACCATCAATGGAGTCACCAGGCAGAAATCCAGGATATAGAGTGTGACTATATTATATCACATCAAGTCTGATCCTGTCAGTCATAAGATCAGATGGAAGAGACTAAAACGCTAATAAATATCCAGAAACTTCCAGATTTATAAGGAAAGTGATCAAAAAGATAAACTACTAAAATAACACTGCCCCCTATATACAAGAATATAACTACTATAATACTACTCCTATGTACAAGAATATAACTACTATAATACTACTCCTATGTACAAGAATATAACTACTATAATACTACTCCTATGTACAAGAATATAACTACTATAATACTACTCCTATGTACAAGAATATAACTACTATAGTACTGCCTCCTATGTACAAGAATATAACTACTATAATACTGCCCCTATGTACACGAATATAACTACTATAGTACTGCCTCCTATGTACAAGAATATATCTACTATAATACTACTCCTATGTACAAGAATATAACTACTATAATACTGCTCCTATGTACAAGAATATAACTACTATAATACTGCCCCTATGTACAAGAATATAACTACTATAATACTACTACTATGTACAAGAATATAACTACTATAATACTACTCCTATGTACAAGAATATAACTACTATTATACTACTCCTATGTACAAGAATATAACTACTATAATACCACCTCCTATGTACAAGAATATAACTACTATAATACAGCCCCCTATGTACAAGAATATAACTACTATAATACTACCCCCTATGTACAAGAATATAACTACTATAATACTGCTCCTATGTACAAGAATATAACTACTATAATACTACTCCTATGTACAAGAATATAACTACTATAATACTACTCCTATGTACAAGAATATAACTACTATAATACTACTCCTATATACAAGAATATAACTACTATAATACTACCCCCTATGTACAAGAATATAACTACTATAATACTGCTCCTATGTACAAGAATATAACTACTATAATAATACTCCTATGTACAAGAATATAACTACTATAATACTACTCCTATGTACAAGAATATAACTACTATAATACTACTCCTATGTACAAGAATATAACTACTATAATACTACTCCTATATACAAGAATATAACTACTATAATACTACCCCCTATGTACAAGAATATAACTACTATAATACTGCTCCTATGTACAAGAATATAACTACTATAATAATACTCCTATGTACAAGAATATAACTACTATAATACTACTCCTATGTACAAGAATATAACTACTATAATACTACTCCTATGTACAAGAATATAACTACTATAATACTACTCCTATGTACAAGAATATAACTACTATAATACTACTCCTATGTACAAGAATATAACTACTATAATACTACTCCTATATACAAGAATATAACTACTATAATACTACTCCTATGTACAAGAATATAACTACTATAATACTACTCCTATGTACAAGAATATAACTACTATAATACTACTCCTATGTACAAGAATATAACTACTATAATACGGCTCCTATGTACAAGAATATAACTACTATAATACTGCTCCTATGTACAAGAATATAACTACTATAATACTACCTCCTATGTACAAGAATATAACTACTATAATACTACTCCTATGTACAAGAATATAACTACTATAATACTGCTCCTATGTACAAGAATATAACTACTATAATACTGCTCCTATGTACAAGAATATAACTACTATAATACTGCTCCTATGTACAAGAATATAACTACTATAATACTACCTCCTATGTACAAGAATATAACTACTATAATACTACCTCCTATGTACAAGAATATAACTACTATAATACTACCTCCTATGTACAAGAATATAACTACTATAATACTACCTCCTATGTACAAGAATATAACTACTATAATACTACTCCTATGTACAAGAATATAACTACTATAATACGGCTCCTATGTACAAGAATATAACTACTATAATACTGCTCCTATCTATTATGAGGTTAGGGCAGCTGCAGTAGTGACAATGATGTAGTGGTTACGGTATTCCATACACAATGGGCCTCTCACATTCTCAATGGGATCTTTGAGATATCTTGAGACTCTGGAGGACTTGGGATTCTCACATCTCCAGCATCTGTCAGACATGAATAGCCCGCAGCCTTGTGCTGTACACTGGACTATTGTCCGGTCACTAGACTCTATGGAGATTGTGCACAATACAGCGCTACATAGCGCACACAGCAGTGAGGGGACTGATTGTACGGTATACAGAGTTGTACTTACAGATGTAGCAGAGCTAGGTAGGTTATTGATCCTTGTGTTGCTGGGTTTCTGTAGAGCAGTGATCTCCCACCTGCGGCTCTGCAGCCATTACTATTAGCAGTCACAGCATGTAGGGAGTAGTAGATCAGCATAGAAATAAGGGGACATACACTATACACTGTCACAGACAATAAAACTGCAACGAGGAACTCAGGAAACCCAACAAAAGATGGCGGCCACAAAGAGCAGCGAGGCCTCCAGTCAGAAGACACAACATGGCGGCCATGGCCCTGCACTTGTCTATTAGGTCTCAGCCTCTCACCTCTCCTCCTCCTCCGCCGCTCTCCTCACAGGCTGCAGGTCACTATCAGCTGCTAGGCCTCATATAATAACTAGTGCAGACAGAAGGGGGAAAATAATTAACCAATCAGCTCACAGCTGCCATGTTAGGTGTGGGCCATGGCAACCAATCACCTCACTGTTATCACATTTAGACCATTGGCCAGAGTAACCAATCAGCTCAAACCTCTCATATTAGGGCTTGGTCATAGTAACCAATCAGATTGCAGCTTTCAAGTTAGGCACTTGCTAGAGTAATGTTAGCTGGAACGTGATTGGCTGCTTTAGGTAACTGCCTCACTTTACCAGTTCAAGTTTTGACCAAGCTTTATTGCTATGTAACACAGAGACCTTCTGCAGTGCTATTGCACACCCTGGCCTGTGACATGTAAATGATGTCTCTGTGTGTGAAACTACAACTCCCAGCATGCACTGGCAGCCACATAATAGAGACCACTACTCTAATTATTAGCATTTTATGCAAACCCCTTGTTTTGGGAACAGGGGTCAGAGGCCACCAATCGGCCACCAGTTCTGAGGAGATAACAGCACTGACCGTCCCTATAGACATGGGGTTAAGGGGACATAATCTTGATGGACATGTTGGTCTAACCTGAAAACAAGGACAGAAACCGCACTTCGGCCATCTTGGATAAGAGGCTGGTAAATCCCCTTTATATTAGGGCTGCCTGGTCACACAATGTCAGATCAATATGGACAACAATTACTTAAAGGGATTGTACAGGACTGGTAAAACATGGCCACTTACTTCATGAAACACTGCCACACCTGTTCAGAGGTCGTGTCTGGTATTACAGATCTGCTCCAGTCATGTTCACCAATGGACAGGAAGAAAGGCCAAAGGCATCAGTGTAAGGATAAGGCTTAAGCGGCTGATTGGTGATGGCCTGACCCTAGAGACCCTCACTGATAATGACTGTGCGCCCCCTATCTCTTTTCATAGGAACCCCAGCCATACACTGTACTTTGGTTACTTGGCACTCTCATTGACTTGAGGGCAGTAAAGGTGTGTACTCACCTGGACTGGGAGTAAAGCAGCCCTAGTTCTTGGGATCTGTGTCCCATAAACAGTGGTCAGTGGTCCGGGGGCTCCTTGTGACTGGTGAGCACATAGACCCCGTACTAGCGACAGGTCACCGCACTTGTAACGCACTGCAGCGTGGACTCAGTAATGGAGGACGCAATCGTCTCCACCTCCTTCTCACCCAATATTACTTATGGACTTACCAAACAGGGGACACATTCTCCAGGTGAACGAGTCTCAAAGATGAAGGAAATGAAGAGGCAGTGATGGCGTCAGGCCAGGCTGGGTGTGCTGCCATATGGTGCAGCTTCATATTCATTGACTCGTTATCCAATTCAGGGTCCTATATTAGGGCACACCATAATAGGAGAACATGGAGCAGCGGTCACAATGGAGATGGCTGGGAAGACCGCTGGGCTCTCCGTGAGTCGCATTCAGATTGTGCAAACCTCTCCAGAATGAGCAATGTGCGGACAAGGTGATAACGGGTTTTCGTGGGATAACCCCTTTGTTAACCCTCCAACTTTCTTAGGGTATAGTCACTTGATGGAATTTGGAGAAGTTTTATTTTTCCTCTCCAAAAACCAACCCTGTGGAACACACAACGAAAACTGAAGTCTGGCCTTGTGTCTGCAGCCCCATTAGTCTCATATACAGCGGGGCTGCTCACGTGCGACATGACGCTTGCACTGGGGTGACTAGTAGAGATGAGCGAACACTGTTTGGATCAGCCGTTCCAAACAGCACGCTCCCATAAAAATGAATGGAAGCAGCTGGCACGTACACTTTACCGGCGGCCGGTCGCTTAACCCCCAACGTGCTGGCTACGTCCATTCATTTCTATGGGAGCGTGCTGTTTGGAACGGCTGTTCGCTCATCTTTAGTGACTAGTGATCCAGCCGCAGGAACCGGCGTCAGCATGCTGAAAAACAAAGTGTCCATCGCTGGCGCAACAGGAGGAATTTGGAGTGGAATCTGCCTCAAAATCAGCTGCAAAATTCTCTGTGTGAGCATCGGCTTAGGCTGAAGACTCACGTTGTGGAAACGCCTTGTTCGTTGCATTTTTGCAGAGGAACCGCTGTAGACTTTGTGTAAAGCTGTGATGCGTTGCTGCCGCAGTTTTTCCCGCGGCCTTAGCCTATGAATAGAGAACTGACTATGAGATCAGACTAAGTCTAGGGAACTACTGGGCCGCTGCACAAGATGGTCGTTCTCCATGAAGGACCCCATAGGCCGGCGCTCACTTGTGACAATAGCCGCATTACACTGCGCCTAGTGATGTAATACTACGGCCACCATTACTGCGTTGCGGTAAGCTTTCCCTTGTACGGACCCCTCCCCCAATAAACAGACAGATTTTTCTTTTTTTGTACATTTGTTTTTATTCCCTTCTAAAATGGCCACCGTTTCCAACAGTCACAAACCGTTATTAGTCACAGACGGGTCGCGATCTTATTGGCCGCGCCTGTGACCGACCCTCGCTCGCCGTCCTTAGAACATGCCGTATAGAATCTTCAATAAATATAGAACTACGTAGCCCAAGTTATGTACAAATATCTTAGGCAAAAAAATATTATGTTTACAAATCTATATACAATAAAAACGAACAAAAAAAAAAAAATGTAAACAGTCATATCACAACGTCAACAATAAGAACACCGGGGGAGGGGCGGGAGGGGACAGAAAAGTCTCATCGAGTTTGGGGCGAGGCTAAAATTAAGTGTGCTTTAAAATAATAAGTGGGGGGGCGATCCGGGAAAAGCAGTGGTCATATGAGAAAAGTACCCGTGTATCAAACAGACTCACGCCCATTAGGTGGGGGAAGGGGTTGGGCCTGAAAGTGCTCCATTTTATTAACCATTACCCTGGTAACAAAACCAGCAATGCATCCCTTTTGACCCTTGTAGGCTGCGGTATAGAGGGGGTTGTACAGTATTACAAAAACAGCTGCTTTCGTCCAAAAACAGCGCCACGCCTCTTCACAGGTTGTGTGCGGTATTGCAGCTCAGCCCCATTTACTTCAATGGAGCCAAGAGATAATACCGGACACAACCCAGGCACAGGGCGACGCTGTTTCAGGAGGTCAGCGGCCATTGGGGCCATAGTCTAAGTTAAACTCCTTGATTGGTCTTCAGACATGTCATACAGAGCTATAGGTCTGGCAAATCATCCATAACCCGGCACCATATTGCGTCTCTACATGTAACATGGCTGAAAACCGTATCGGATGAATGTAAAACCGTACGTGACTGTGCCGTACCGATCTGCTGCGTGTACGGGTTCCCTTAGTCGTCTGACCAACAAGCGTACAATGTAGTCAATGAAATCTGAGGTTGGTCTGAAAGTGCTTTGTAGGGGTCCGTGAGAAATGGAACGGGCCGCACGTGGATGGATCGCACCCGTGTGCCGCCCATGTTCTCCAGGGACCCGGGCTGCAATGCGGACAAGAGGAGGAGCCGTCCAGACTCACGGCGCCCCACACGGACCTGTAAAAAGCGTGGTTGTGAATATGGGACCATAGGAAAAAAAAATGGGTCAGTCCGCTGTACATAAAAGAGAGATCAAGGGGGACAACTGCAGTGTGCATGGAGCCCAAGGGGGACAACTGCAGTGTGCATGGAGCCCAAGGGGGACAACTGCAGTGTGCATGGAGCCCAAGGGGGACAACTGCAGTGTGCATGGAGCCCAAGGGGGACAACTGCAGTGTGCATGGAGCCCAAGGAGGACAACTGCAGTGTGCATGGAGCCCAAGGAGGAGGACAACACATCATGCTTTCCTTATATCACGTCTTATACTCCACTCACACCCAGAGCTGCAGCTTACTCGCTGACACTTGGAACAAGCAAACGTCCTAGACTACGGTACGGTGTCTGATGTAGAAACTACATTTCCCACAATGAACCACGGCAGCGATGCAAATGCCGCTTTGGATGTGACCGGAGCATAATCTGCAATGTGACTCAAGATCAAAGAATTAAAGCAAAATCGGTCACCATTATACGTCAGCCTCAGTGATGAGCAATGACGAGAGAATCCAAGTGATGGCGCTCCGTGATAGCAGCGTTCTGACCCGCAAGATGGCTGCCTGCGCTCTTTACGTGGGGTTAAGTGGGCACAAGTCCGTGTAACATCTATGTACATATCAGGGCATCCACAGGAATAGAGGCACAGGACAGGGGGTTCGGGGGTACACACATAAAGCATCACAGCCCTGTTGGTGACCTGATAGAGATTTCACGGTTTAAAAACGAAGTGCGGAGGAAACCGGGGAAAAAAAACGAAGAAAATAGACATTCTGATTGACACAAGCCGAGCTGCAACCCTGTAATATAGATCTGAGGTGGGGGAGGGGTGAGAATCTGGGGCTCTGGATTGGAGAACCCAAAACCTGGTGCATCCTTAGCAGGTACGAGACGCCAACAACCGTCCGCCGTCTTGGCCCGCTGCGTCGTCAAGCCTCGGAGGGCCAATGTGTGAGCAGAGTACATAGGAGTGGTTGTGTCGAGTCTCCAGGAAGGTTCACAGCAGTGCAGCAAACCGAGACACGAGAAGGAAGAAGTCGCAGAAGCCGTGTCCCAGGGGTTACGAAGCATCCAAAATGGCGGCGGCAGAGAGAGTATATTTGCGCAAATCCAGCTCAAGTAAATATAGTTGAACCCCTTTCCTGTCCCCGGGGGGAGCAGCGCCGCGTCCCTCCAAAAGGCAGTGAACAGGTTAAAGTGAAGCAAAGTTTTGTTCTTTTTTCGGAAACCGTGAAGACTGAAGGTTAAGAGTCCGTCCTCGCGGTCCAGGGCTCATACACTGAGGGGGAGCATTCCGGGGGGAGAGGCGGGCCGTGAGCCGAGTATCCCCGGGGGGTCGTAGCCGTTCATTGCCCTGCGGACAGAAAGCGAGAGACATTAATGCACAGATACAGGCGGGGGGTGACAAGATGGCGGAGAAGCAAATCCATTCCGTTACTGTCCCTAAACCACCATTCACACCTGTCCTGACGGCGGCGGCAGAAGATGTGTCTAGTGATGGTCAATGGGGAGAAGATCTGTCATCTTAAAGGGGTTGTCCAGGACCCCGAGAGAATGGATATGTCATCAGTATCAGATCAGTTGGGGTCCAACACCCAGACCTCAGCCCGATCAGCTGATCAGATGCCAGAGGCCATGTACTAGGCTACAGTGTACAGAGTCAGATACCGTATACAGTGTACACTGTATACAGTGTTCAGAGTCAGATACCGTATACAGTGTATAGAATCAGATAGTGTACACAGTGTAGAGTCAGATACCGTATACAGTGTACAGAGTCAGATAGTGTACACAGTGTACAGAGTCCGATACCATATACAGTGTGCAGAGTCAGATACTGTATACAGTGTATAGAGTCAGATAGTGTACACAGTGTACAGAGTCAGATACCGTATACAGTGTACAGAGTCAGATAGTGTACACAGTGTACAGAGTCCGATACCGTATACAGTGTGCAGAGTCAGATACCGTATACAGTGTACAGAGTCAGATACCGTATACAGTGTACAGAGTCAGATAGTGTACACAGTGTACAGAGTCCGATACCATATACAGTGTGCAGAGTCAGATACTGTATACAGTGTATAGAGTCAGATAGTGTACACAGTGTACAGAGTCAGATACCGTATACAGTGTACAGAGTCAGATACTGTATACAGTGTATAGAGTCAGATAGTGTACACAGTGTACAGAGTCAGATACCGTATACAGTGTACAGAGTCAGATAGTGTACACAGTGTACAGAGTCCGATACCATATACAGTGTGCAGAGTCAGATACCGTATACAGTGTACAGAGTCAGATAGTGTACACAGTGTACAGAGTCCGATACCATATACAGTGTGCAGAGTCAGATACTGTATACAGTGTATAGAGTCAGATAGTGTACACAGTGTACAGAGTCAGATACCGTATACAGTGTACAGAGTCAGATAGTGTACACAGTGTACAGAGTCCGATACCATATACAGTGTGCAGAGTCAGATACCGTATACAGTGTACAGAGTCAGATAGTGTACACAGTGTACAGAGTCTGATACCATATACAGTGTGCAGAGTCAGATACTGTATACAGTGTATAGAGTCAGATAGTGTACACAGTGTACAGAGTCAGATACAGTATACAGTGTATAGAGTCAGACATTGTATACAGTGTACAGAGTCAGATACCGTATACAGTGTACAGAGTCAGATAGTGTACACAGTGTACAGAGTCCGATACCATATACAGTGTGCAGAGTCAGATACCGTATACAGTGTACAGAGTCAGATAGTGTACACAGTGTACAGAGTCCGATACCATATACAGTGTGCAGAGTCAGATACTGTATACAGTGTATAGAGTCAGATAGTGTACACAGTGTACAGAGTCAGATACCGTATACAGTGTACAGAGTCAGATAGTGTACACAGTGTACAGAGTCCGATACCATATACAGTGTGCAGAGTCAGATACCGTATACAGTGTACAGAGTCAGATAGTGTACACAGTGTACAGAGTCTGATACCATATACAGTGTGCAGAGTCAGATACTGTATACAGTGTATAGAGTCAGATAGTGTACACAGTGTACAGAGTCAGATAGTGTACACAGTGTACAGAGTCCGATACCGTATACAGTGTGCAGAGTCCGATACCATATACAGTGTGCAGAGTCAGATACTGTATAGGGTCATTCCGTGTCAAGTGAACCAATGATTTTTCCCTCTATATTTTTAATTCTTTTGAGATTTTGTCATTTGGTAATAGTGTGTCAGAGAATGCAAAATGTGAAGAAAAAAAAAATTCTAGAAATTTTTTTGGATTTTTAATTGATTTTCAAAGTTCAGAAAAAGTGCGAATTTTGGTGTTTCCTGCCTTTACATTTCTCCTCATAACTTAGGCTAGAAAAAAGATAGAGAAACAAAATAAACGCCATTCTACTCAGAACTATACAGGCTTTCACCAAATATGTCACAAGAGTATCTTTGTTAATATTTTACCCATGTGAATGCAAACGCAAAATTTTAAAACGCGTTTCCGAAAAAAATGTTTTATTTAAAAATTTCAAAAAAATGCACATGGGCCTGCTATGCCCTTAGCCACATCTGTACCAAAATTCAAGTTGGGATCGCGATGGGATAATATTTTAAAATATAACCATTACAGTGTCATTCCGAAAATCTTGAATTCAGATCTGTTCAGCCTGTGGACAGTGAAGTCCATGAAGTGGTAGAAGGCGGCACAAGTTTGGCAATGGATGACATAACTGGTTATGTGACCTGTGAATATGATCGGTGCTGGTGGCTGGCTACTGTACTCTCCAAAGATTGTGAAAATGAAGACAATAAAATTGACTTTTTTGCATCCTTCTGGTCCAGCACCATCCTTTGTGTATCCAAGAAAACCAGACATTTTACAAGTCAACAAAAATCAGATATTAACTCAGGTGGAGCCGAATACCATGACAGGCCGTACATACCGTATTTTTCGGACTATAAGACGCACCTAGGTTTTAGAGGAGGAAAATAGGGAAAAAAAATTTTGAAGCAAAAACTGGTAAAATATTTAATATATGGGAGTTGTAGTTTTGCAACAGCTGCAAGGCCACATTGACAGGTGACCCTGCAGCTGTACGGGGATGCATAGAGTGGGTTTTTTGCGGGGCCAGCTGTAATTTGTAGTTATACCATTTTGGGGGATATCTATTGCTTAGATCATCTTGTATTGAAAAAAAAACAGGAGGTGATTTAGAACTTTTATTTATTTCATATTTTTAAAGGTTTTTTTTTTTTTTTTTTTACTATTTTATTCCCCCCCGGGGGCTTGAACCTGCGGTCACTTGATCGCAAGTCCCATAGACGGCAATACAACTGTATTGCCGTCTATGGGACATTCTGTCTATTAGTATTACGGCTGGTCATAGAGACCAGCCGCAATTCTAATATATAGCAGTGACAGGCCGGGGAGCCTCATTAGTCTCCCGGCTGTCACCCGAACAGGTCGGCTCCTGCGATATCGCCACGCAGGAGCCGGCCTGCAACTTCAGAGGTACGGGGCCGGTGGGGACCGGCCCCGGGGGAGAAGGGGCCGCTGATACTGACCCGGCATCCGCTGTACTAGAGAGGCGATAGCCGGGGAGGGATAGACGCCGGGGCCTGAGACATCGCTACGATCCTCTGCCCTGGATGAAGCCAGCGGCGGGGGCACGGAGGAGCGGAATAGCATCACTCCTCCCGCTGCTGGCTTCATGCGGGGCAGAGGAGCGTAGCGATGTCTCAGGCCCCGGCACCTGTAATGGCGTCTATCACTTGCCGGCTTCCGCCTCTCTATTACAGCGGATGCCAGGCGCCACATTCAGACTATAAGACGCACCCTTCTTTTCCCCAAAAATTTTGGGGGAAAAAAGTGCGTCTTATAGTCCGAAAAATACGGTACTCTTTGACACAAAAGGAAATGGCCATTGCTAGTAAGCGCTTATGGACAAGATTACATTTTACTCACTAGAAAGGACAAATTGATGATAAAAGGCCAGTAGTTTAAAAATGTCCTATTAATTGTTTGATTGGTTCATATTTTATAGAATGAGGATTTATCTACTGGACTATTTTTCTTAATAAATTACATGTTTAGTGATATAATAAAAAACAATTGTTACATGTAGAAATAGGTGTTATAAATATTGGTTCTTGTACTCTTGTTAACATATAATTAGGATGAGACTATTTAGAAAATCGCACTTGAGGATATGAGCAGCTCTTTTCTTTCGGTTTGTTCAATGCATTCAGGTTGAAAATGCTGGACAAGTTGTGTTATGATGATAAGATGTATTTGTTCTGGCACTTACAGTATTTGTTTTTTGTGTCTCTTTATTGTTGCATATAAGTGTTGAATTCAGAAAGTTGTAATTTGAAAAGAAAAAAGGAAGAAGCCCACACAAACCTAAAATCAGATGATTCAAGGCTTAAAAAAAAATTTAAAAAAATTGATCCCAATTTGGTCCCAAGTTGAAAACCTGTACAAATATAACCAAGAACACAAGTAACACAAATGCATTTTTTCACAATTTTAGAACATACATTTTTTTCACAATTGCGCATCAAAATTTTGAATTTGATTTCTCCAAAACAAAATATAAAGAAACCTCGTCTTGTGACATATCAAATGAAAGCCGGTACCGCTCTGAGAAAAATGATGCCTCTCCCACCTATTTATCTTAATTCTAGCCCAAGATATGTTAAAAAATGTAAAGCCATACCAGGCCAAAATTCACACTTTTTCAAAACTTTAGAAGTCTATAAAAAATTAACTGATGACGAAAAAAATTCAAAACTTTTTATTTGTAATTAACTTAAGTTGTACTTCATAAAAAATAAAAATAGAAAAAATCTAAAGACGTCAGGTAAAAAAAAAATTCCTATTTGGATCACTTGATATGGAATGACCCTATACAGTGTAGAGTCAGATAGTGTATACAGTGCACAGAGTCAGATACTGTATACAGTGTATAGAGTCAGACATTGTTTACAGTATACAGAGTCAGATACCATATACAGTGTACAGAGTCAGATAATGTATACAGTGTACAGAGTCAGACATTGTATACAGTGAACAGTCAGATACCGTATACAGTGTAGAGTCAGATACTGTATACAGTGTACAGAGTCAGACATTGTATACAGTGAACAGTCAGATACCGTATACAGTGTACAGAGTCAGATACTGTATACAGTGTATAGAGTCAGACATTGTTTACAGTATACAGAGTCAGATACCATATACAGTGTACAGAGTCAGATAGTGTATACAGTGTACAGAGTCAGACATTGTATACAGTGAACAGTCAGATACCGTATACAGTGTAGAGTCAGATACTGTATACAGTGTACAGAGTCAGACATTGTATACAGTGAACAGTCAGATACCGTATACAGTGTATAGAGTCAGATACAGTATACAGTGTACAGAGTCAGATAGTGTATACAGTGTATAGAGTCAGACATTGTATACAGTGTACAGAGTCAGATACTGTATACAGTGTAGAGTCAGATACTGTATACAGTGTACAGAGTCAGATACCGTATACAGTGTACAGAGTAAGATACAATATACAGTGTACAGAGTCAGATAGTGTATACAGTGTATAGAGTCAGACATTGTATACAGTGTACAGAGTCAGATACTGTATACAGTGTACAGAGTCAGATACAGTATACAGAGTCAGATACAGTATACAGTGTACAGAGTCAGATACCGTATACAGTGTACAGAGTAAGATACAATATACAGTGTACAGAGTCAGATAGTGTATACAGTGTATAGAGTCAGACATTGTATACAGTGTACAGAGTCAGATACAGTATACAGTGTATAGAGTCAGACATTATTTACAGTATAGAGTCAGATACCATATACAGTGTACAGAGTCAGATAGTGTATACAGTGTACAGAGTCAGATACTGTATACAGTGTATAGAGTCAGACATTGTTTACAGTATACAGAGTCAGATACCATATACAGTGTACAGAGTCAGATAGTGTATACAGTGTACAGAGTCAGACATTGTATACAGTGAACAGTCAGATACCGTATACAGTGTAGAGTCAGATACTGTATACAGTGTACAGAGTCAGACATTGTATACAGTGAACAGTCAGATACCGTATACAGTGTACAGAGTCAGATACCGTATACAGGGTATAGAGTCAGACATTGTATACAGTGAACAGAGTCAGATACTGTATACAGTGTATAGAGTCAGATACCGTGTACAGAGTCAGATACCATATACAGTGTACAGAGTCAGATACTGTATACAGTGTACAGAGTCAGATACAGTATACAGTGTACAGAGTCAGATACAGTATACAGTGTACAGAGTCAGATACAGTATACAGTGTACAGAGTAAGATACAATATACAGTGTACAGAGTCAGATAGTGTATACAGTGTATAGAGTCAGACATTGTATACAGTGTACAGAGTCAGATACTGTATACAGTGTAGAGTCAGATACTGTATACAGTGTACAGAGTCAGAGTCAGATACAGTATACAGTGTACAGAGTCAGATACCGTATACAGTGTACAGAGTAAGATACAATATACAGTGTACAGAGTCAGATAGTGTATACAGTGTATAGAGTCAGACATTGTATACATTGTACAGAGTCAGATACTGTATACAGTGCAGAGTCAGATACCGTGTACAGAGTCAGATCCCATGTACAGAGTCAGATACTGTATACAGTGCACAGAGTCAGATACTGTATACAGCGCTCTGAACACTGTCATATGGCACTTGGACCTGCAGCCCTGCTCAGAGACCTGGCACCCCACCGATCAGCTGATTGACGTTGTGCCACTTCCAGGACATGGGCCAATAACATCACATTCATCGTTTACCAGGCCTGTTTGCCTTTCAGTTCCAGAGCGGAGGTTTCAGTGAACTGCAGCACCGCTACAACTAGAACAGATGATCCGCGCAGGGTCTGGGTGTTGGACCCCTACAGATCAGTAGTTGACAGCCTATTCTATGGAGCCGAACAACCCCTTTGAGTGTCTGCTCAGGGTCAGTCAGCCTCCATAAAGCACTTACAATGTAATCGCTGTAGGTCACTGTTATGGGACAAACTAACACTGGATCCACGAGGCAAATGAGGTGGGAAATACGTCCCAGTAATCCTGGACTGAGGAGGCGCCGTCATGGTGGATGACAATCATCTGGTAGAACAGATTTGCTTCCACCAATACAATGTAGAATGACGGGACGGCAGCAAACACCCAATATAACCCAGCCGGAGCATCGCTGCCATGTTCTGCACCTTCATCATAACAGAGCAGACTGTACACAACATACAAGGCGGACGGGGACACACAGAGGCGCGACATAAATGGCTCCAACTACTCAGCCATTTATAGCTGGCGCAGGATTGGGGGAGGGGAGGGCTGTGCTCTGTTAGGACAAGGTTACAGAAGTGTCTGCGAGAATTTAGGGATTATTTGTATCAGCCTCTTGGAAATTGCAAAGAACTTGCAGGAGATATCAAAACTGTCACCATAGAGTAAGAAGACATAGCCATGAGGAGGCGCTGTTGCACTGTTACCTATGGGAAGACACCTTGTTGTAGTCAGTGGTGAGAAGTGGTACTGCAAGCAAAAGGAGTCACCAAGAACTAAACGGAGGTTCTCCAGTGGTCTATATATATATATAGGTGCACACATGCGGACACACGCCAGGCCGCACATGCCTGGCCACACACACACACGCCTGGCCACACACGCACATGCCTGGCCGCACACGCCTGGCCACACACGCACATGCCAGGCCGCACACACCAAGCCTTTAAGACTCCTGACTTTAGCCCTGTCCTGTAGTTATGTAATGCGTCTACCTAACACACTGATGACATCTTAAAGGAGATAAAGCAGCGAGCCCGACCCCCCCGCCCACTCTCTTGGCATTGCAGACACCTCGGCCACGGTCACGTTGTAAGTACAAAGCTCAATTCTCAGGCTGATAATCCCATTACTGTCAAGTCGTAGAGAAACGCGGCGGCCATGATGGGATTTCTAGGCAAGAAAGTGAGCTGGATAGGAAAGAAGAATCTGCGATGTCTGTAGGGGGCCCCGCCATCACATCCAATGTCAGGTGACTAGCCTGAGCCCTCCGGACCTTCCCCCACCATCACATCCAATGTCAGGTGACTAGCCTGAGCCCTCCGGACCTTCCCCCACCATCACATCCAATGTCAGGTGACTAGCCTGAGCCCCCCGGACCTTCCCCCGCCATCACATCCAATGACAGGTGACTAGCCTGAGCCCCCGGACCTTCCCCCGCCATCACATCCAATGTCAGGTGACTAGCCTGAGCCCCCGGACCTTCCCCCACCATCACATCCAATGACAGGTGACTAGCCTGAGCCCCCGGACCTTCCCCCGCCATCACATCCAATGACAGGTGACTAGCCTGAGCCCCCCTGACCTTCCCCCGCCATCACATCCAATGTCAGGTGACTAGCCTGAGCCCCCCTGACCTTCCCCCGCCATCACATCCAATGACAGGTGACTAGCCTGAGCCCCCCTGACCTTCCCCCGCCATCACATCCAATGACAGGTGACTAGCCTGAGCCCTCCGGACCTTCCCCCGCCATCACATCCAATGTCAGGTGACTAGCCTGAGCCCCCCTGACCTTCCCCCGCCATCACATCCAATGACAGGTGACTAGCCTGAGCCCCCCTGACCTTCCCCCGCCATCACATCCAATGTCAGGTGACTAGCCTGAGCCCCCCTGACCTTCCCCCGCCATCACATCCAATGACAGGTGACTAGCCTGAGCCCCCCTGACCTTCCCCCGCCATCACATCCAATGACAGGTGACTAGCCTGAGCCCTCCGGACCTTCCCCCGCCATCACATCCAATGTCAGGTGACTAGCCTGAGCCCCCCTGACCTTCCCCCGCCATCACATCCAATGACAGGTGACTAGCCTGAGCCCCCCTGACCTTCCCCCGCCATCACATCCAATGACAGGTGACTAGCCTGAGCCCCCCTGACCTTCCCCCGCCATCACATCCAATGACAAGTGACTAGCCAGAGCCCCCCCCGGACCTTCCCCCGCCATCACATCCAATGACAGGTGACTAGCCTGAGCCCCCCGGACCTTCCCCCGCCATCACATCCAATGACAAGTGACTAGCCTGAGCCCCCCGGACCTTCCCCCGCCATCACATCCAATGACAGGTGACTAGCCTGAGCCCCCCGGACCTTCCCCCGCCATCACATCCAATGACAAGTGACTAGCCTGAGCCCTCCGGACCTTCCCCCGCCATCACATCCAATGACAAGTGACTAGCCTGAGCCCCCGGACCTTCCCCCGCCATCACATCCAATGACAAGTGACTAGCCTGAGCCCCCCTGACCTTCCCCCGCCATCACATCCAATGACAAGTGACTAGCCTGAGCCCCCTGACCTTCCCCCGCCATCACATCCAATGATAAGTGACTAGCCTGAGCCCCCTCCGGACCTTCCCCCGCCATCACATCCAATGAAAGGTGACTAGCCTGAGCCCTCCGGACCTTCCCCCGCCATCACATCCAATGACAGGTGACTAGCCTGAGCCCCCCTGACCTTCCCCCGCCATCACATCCAATGACAGGTGACTAGCCTGAGCCCCCCTGTCCTTCCCCCGTCATCACATCCAATGACAAGTGACTAGCCTGAGCCCCCCGGACCTTCCCCCGCCATCACATCCAATGACAAGTGACTAGCCTGAGCCCCCCGGACCTTCCCCCGCCATCACATCCAATGACAAGTGACTAGCCTGAGCCCTCCGGACCTTCCCCCGCCATCACATCCAATGACAGGTGACTAGCCTGAGCCCCCCTGTCCTTCCCCCGTCATCACATCCAATGACAAGTGACTAGCCTGAGCCCTCCGGACCTTCCCCCGCCATCACATCCAATGACAAGTGACTAGCCTGAGCCCCCGGACCTTCCCCCGCCATCACATCCAATGACAAGTGACTAGCCTGAGCCCCCCTGACCTTCCCCCGCCATCACATCCAATGACAAGTGACTAGCCTGAGCCCCCTGACCTTCCCCCGCCATCACATCCAATGATAAGTGACTAGCCTGAGCCCCCTCCGGACCTTCCCCCGCCATCACATCCAATGAAAGGTGACTAGCCTGAGCCCTCCGGACCTTCCCCCGCCATCACATCCAATGACAGGTGACTAGCCTGAGCCCCCCTGACCTTCCCCCGCCATCACATCCAATGACAGGTGACTAGCCTGAGCCCCCCGGACCTTCCCCCGCCATCACATCCAATGACAAGTGACTAGCCTGAGCCCCCCGGACCTTCCCCCGCCATCACATCCAATGACAAGTGACTAGCCTGAGCCCTCCGGACCTTCCCCCGCCATCACATCCAATGACAGGTGACTAGCCTGAGCCCCCCTGTCCTTCCCCCGTCATCACATCCAATGACAAGTGACTAGCCTGAGCCCTCCGGACCTTCCCCCGCCATCACATCCAATGACAGGTGACTAGCCTGAGCCCCCCTGTCCTTCCCCCGTCATCACATCCAATGACAAGTGACTAGCCTGAGCCCCCCGGACCTTCCCCCGCCATCACATCCAATGACAAGTGACTAGCCTGAGCCCTCCGGACCTTCCCCCGCCATCACATCCAATGACAAGTGACTAGCCTGAGCCCCCCGGACCTCCCCCCGCCATCACATCCAATGATAAGTGACTAGCCTGAGCCCCCTCTGGACCTTCCCCCGCCATCACATCCAATGAAAGGTGACTAGCCTGAGCCCCCTCCGGACCTTCCCCCGCCATCACATCCAATGACAAGTGACTAGCCTGAGCCCCCCGGACCTTCCCCCGCCATCACATCCAATGACAAGTGACTAGCCTGAGCCCCCTGACCTTCCCCCGTCATCACATCCAATGATAAGTGACTAGCCTGAGCCCCCTCCGGACCTTCCCCCGCCATCACATCCAATGAAAGGTGACTAGCCTGAGCCCCCTCCGGACCTTCCCCCGCCATCACATCCAATGACAAGTGACTAGCCTGAGCCCCCCGGACCTTCCCCCGCCATCACATCCAATGACAAGTGACTAGCCTGAGCCCTCCGGACCTTCCCCCGCCATCACATCCAATGACAGGTGACTAGCCTGAGCCCCCCTGACCTTCCCCCGCCATCACATCCAATGACAGGTGACTAGCCTGAGCCCCCCTGACCTTCCCCCGCCATCACATCCAATGACAGGTGACTAGCCTGAGCCCCCCTGACCTTCCCCCGTCATCACATCCAATGACAGGTGACTAGCCTGAGCCCCCCTGACCTTCCCCCGCCATCACATCCAATGTCAGGTGACTAGCCTGAGCCCTCCGTACCTTCCCCCGCCATCACATCCAATGACAAGTGACTAGCCTGAGCCCTCCAGACCTTCCCCCGCCATCACATCCAATGACAAGTGACTAGCCTGAGCCCCCCGGACCTTCCCCCGCCATCACATCCAATGACAGGTGACTAGCCTGAGCCCCCCTGACCTTCCCCCGCCATCACATCCAATGACAGGTGACTAGCCTGAGCCCCCCTGACCTTCCCCCGCCATCACATCCAATGTCAGGTGACTAGCCTGAGCCCTCCGTACCTTCCCCCGCCATCACATCCAATGTCAGGTGACTAGCCTGAGCCCCCCGGACCTTCCCCCGCCATCACATCCAATGATAAGTGACTAGCCTGAGCCCCCCGGACCTTCCCCCGCCATCACATCCAATGTCAGGTGACTAGCCTGAGCCCTCCGTACCTTCCCCCGCCATCACATCCAATGACAAGTGACTAGCCTGAGCCCCCCGGACCTTCCCCCGCCATCACATCCAATGACAGGGGAGGATCATCACATCATGTGAATAGGGCTGATCTGCAACACCAAGGACCACCTCTATACAATGTATGGCGCTGTGGTTGGTAAGCCGTGAAGAGGCCACAGGTCTTGAAGTAGCTGATCTGTGAGGGTGCTGGGTGTCGGACGCCCACCCATCAGATGTTGATTACCTAAGGATAGGCCGGAAGTAACAGAGCTGTACCCCAGTGTAAGGAATATACAGACATACCCTTTCCTAAAACGCTATGTACGTCCCACTTATTATTCTTGGGTGAGATCGGTACGGTACAGAGCTCGGGAACGGCCGCTCCAGCGATCCCATCGCTTGTCGTCTGTAATAATCCGCTATGTAGATAAAGTCACGAGTCAGAGTCAGGTCAATGACTGAGCATGTGCACAAACGGCCCAAAGACCAGCGGGACCGGAGCGCCCGTCACCAGGGGTTACGCTGTTATTCCGCCCTCAGACATGCAATCAGTGGGTTATATCCGCCCATAGGAAAGCATGCACGGTATATACAGTATATAGGTTATATGTACAGACCTGCGTGACAAGGCCTCGGGGCAATTGGCAAAGTCACAAGAGACGCTACATACACCCCGGGGGCGCGGCGGACGTCAGGACAAGCCGGAGCCTCGGCAGGAATGAGAAGGAACTGACTGACCCCGGGGACACACAACAACAAAAACAGAGAGACCCCCTACTCCAGGATGTGAGACCTTCCTCTGCCACTAGGGGCGCACTAAACACAACACTATTTTATCCATACACTTCACAGGGGGGCTGGAGAATTAGGGCCCCTCCTCTACTGACTAATAGGTTTATAGGCACTCGGTAATGAGATATTATCTACATGTAATATAGAACTATCCTGTATCATCGTGTCATGAGTTACAACTTATTATACTCCACTCACATCCAGAGCAGCAGCCAGGTCACACTGAGGCCCCCTCTAGAGCTTGCAATGGCCATTGTAGAACAATGCCTTGTGACCGCAGCTCTGGATGTGACTAAGGACATACCGTCACCAGAGCTCATGTATATAGGTAATCTCTCCATCATAGGACACGGCCCCGAGTACCCAGCAGCACCCGAGCATCAGTCAGAGCCGCCCCCCCCATGCAGTTAGTCGGGAGAAGGTAGGGGTTAATACAGAGCGCCACCCAGAGGTCAACACCAGCATGCAGCCTTATCACTACGTTCAATTACCCAGAAACAAGGTGGGGAATATGACCTTCTCCTGCCTAGTGGGGGGAAAAGAAAAACAGATTATTCATCCTCATGCGCAAAGTCACTGGATGGGCACTTACCTGAGGGCCGCGGGTCTGCGGAGGAAAACGCATCGCACCAAGGTGGGCCAAATACAAATGGCAGAGCGGGACTGCAAGTACATGGGACGGCTACAGGATAACTCTGCCTGTCAGAGCGGGGCTGGCCATAGACATTAGTCCGCAGTCCCATGACAGCTTCCTCCTCTATATACATGCACGCTGCTCTCGGCCAAGCGTGCATGTGTTCTGAATGGGGAGAAGGGAATACGTGGCTGCCAGAATTGGGTATTGAACTCCTCTAGGGACATAAAGATTGGGCTAAAACCAACAGGCCCGATCCTTCTCCCCCTCATAAGCATCAGCTGTTTGGGCGAGATTCAGCTAAAGTTTAGAGTCAGGTTTACTTAAAGGGGTTGTCCAGGACTCCACGTGTTATAGCTGATGAGTGACCTTGACCTATCCACAGGATAGGTCATCAATATGTGATTGGTGGGCGTCCACCACCCAGACCCCACAAGGATCAGCGGATCTGGCCTCAGGAAGCAGCTCTGACGTTCCCCACCCCGTACTCTCTAGCAGTACTGCCAGGGGCCCCGACCTTTACTCCCACGGTTAAGAGGGTCACTCTCTGCATTATATTGGAAATATCCCTTTTTTGCTGCTGGAGTTCCCCTTTAAGAAGGTAACAGAACCATAGCAAATACTGTAGTCCACTCTGCAGGATGCTATCCAAGCAAATATTAACTCTATATATGTTTGCTGCCCCCCTATTGTATCACGAGCTCCACCACAGGGTCCCTGCCATTTGGGGACCATCAGGAGACCCCACTGTGTAAACTCACCCTTTATCGAAGTATGTTGTGTGCGCTGGATGGGAGAACTTTGTTCCGCTGTTTAATATGCTGCTACTGCTGCTGCTATTGCTGTTCAGGCTGCCAGGGACGTAGGATTTTCGTGAAGCTTGATCCTTGGCAAAGTTCCTGCAGGCTGCAAGCTTGGACTCTAAGGCCTAGAGAGAGGAATAACAGACAGCTATAGATACGGAGCACGTGCAGAGAACTCTCCATAGACCTCAATGAGTCAGCTGCAGACTAGCACTCCTAGAGCTATGAGACTGCTGTAAAGCAAATCACTAAATGCTGTTAGAGCAGAGGACAAGATGGCCGCCCTGTAATCATGTGCAGAAAGGACATTCCCTTTAATAAGAATTAAATGTAAAACACAGAATACTTACACCCACTTTTCTTAAGAGGTCCCCTACGATGTTCAGGGCAGAGATCCTGGCGGACGGAGTTAGCGGGGTGGTACCAAATCCATTTGGTATACCTATGAGGAGTCCACAGAAAAACAGGACGATGGTGTTACTGGAGGAGGATATAGAAACACACAACGCAGCGCTATCTCCTGCCGCCTATACGTGGTATATCCACAGCTAGCCATGTGAGCTCTGGAGAATGCAGGAGACCACGCAGCATGGCGGCCATAGTGTTCAGGTCCCCACCGTGTGACATCTATGGGGTACCCCGGCCCATGACTATGAATGGACTAGGATATGATCCTGTATACTGGTGCGCCCTACCTTTCGGAGAGGTAAAACTGTTGTCTGAAATTTTGCCCACGGGGGTGGCCGGTAAGGAGAGGGAGGCCTGCACGGCGGAGTCCGTCTTCTCGCAGTCTAGGGTCGGGGAGCTGGGCGCGGATTTCCTTGTTCCGTCGGTCTGTCTTTCACGGACTGCCAGTTCCTGCCGTAAATCTAATAAAGAAAATGAAGAAATTTTACACGGGGTCACTAAGGAGAGGACACAGTGCGGGCGGCTGCAAGCTGGAGAGATCGGACAATCACAGAGCAAATGTTCCTACTCAACCAAAATAATCCCCTTGTATGAGGTCCTGCCAGGCCGTGCGCCGCCCGCCGCGGCCTGCCCTTCACCCGAGGTCACATGACTTACTATAACCAGGTGACCGCTACTGCCTGACTTCATGACTGGACAGGAAAGGGTGTAGGAGGCCATTATAGCTCTATAACTGATGAATACACTACCCTGCAAACCCCCGGCCCTGCTACTCATCTGTACTGATAGATGCTCTGGACAGACCCCACCCCATTACTATGCAGATACCTGAAGTGACTGAGCATGTGCGACCACCAGCAGCTCATCAGGTGGACGTGCACACATCTATACCTTCTGAACACCAGGTGGCGCCATACTATGCAATTCTTCACTGGAGCAGTTATAACATCGTCTACATCAGGGGTAGGGAACGTACGGCTCTCCAGCTGTCGCAAGACTACATCTCCCAGCATGCTCTGCTGTTCTTGGAAGTGAATGGAGCATGCTGGGAGTTGTAGTTTCACAGCAGCTGGAGAGCCGAAGGTTCCCTACCCCTGATCTATATGGACAAACACTGATCCCTTAAAGGGATTTTCTGGGACTTCTTAAATGCTCACCGACCCTGGCGAGGGTTCCTGTGTTTCGGACACCCACCTACCTTCAGGCGATGCCTTATTTTAAGGATAGGTCATCCATTATTCAGCCTATACAAACCCTTTATGTGTGGTATTGTCATGCAGATGGTGAGGCCCAGTTTTCGTTGTAATCACCCATTTACAGGAGGAGTTACAGAGGAACAGCCCGCTATAGAGGTCAAATGAAATCTAATTTTTGACTGAATCCTAGTATTTCTAAACCCGACCTGTTGGAGGGCTGACGGTTCCGGTGTAACAATCGCCATACTGTGTGTGTGTGTGTGGGGGGGCACATACTTATGTAAATAAAGATAGAACCGGTTCCATAAGTCATTTACGTCCGGTGTTGTCCCGATATAATACGCTCCTTTGAACAGCTATATTTAGTAAGGAGTTTGGCAGCTGGCTGACACCTTAGGGTGTGTACAGGGAAATGATCACATAAGGAGCATTGTGTCCGGGCTGAAAGGACAAAGAGGAGCCAAAAATAAAACCGTACCTCGTGCCTCGTCCTTTAATCTCTGCACGGACACCAACAATGACTCCTTTTCGTCCAGCTCGCTCTCCAAGAACGCGTTCCTCTCGATGGCTTGGTTGAGCCGCTGCTCGAAGTCTTCCAGTGACACAATGGTGGCCCTGCGGACAGGAGGGGGGGAGGGGGTGTCATGGTTGTCGTCAGTGCTGAGTCTCTTTGACGTCGCTCCCTCTTCCTGTCTCCTGACATTTCGGAGAGGATTACACTTTGTTTTGCTGCAGTGTTTAGTCTATGGCGACTTAAGCCGACAACCTAAACTTTTACCCCGGTGACCTTCACGGAGGGGCAATTACGGCAGCACTCACTATCGTGTCATTGCTTTACTGCAGCGCTGTGATCAAGCGTGTGAAACGCGTCTACAGGAACGGTCCTTAATGAGATCATGAGCCCATGGGGAGTCAGTTAAAGTGTTACTCCTAATACACCTGAGCTTTGTTCCCTTGTCCTCTTTACGAGGGTCATTAACTGCATACAGGACTCGTTCCAGCCCCTGAATCACGGCTTTGGCTCATCACACCTACACTAGTCGCTCCGCTTTCATGACCCAATTTGGGCAGCACCCTGCAGCCGAGCATACAGGAAGAACTCCGGCCCCTGGGAGACAACAAGTCTGTGTCTATAAGTAGCCAAGGCTAATGACACCCCTACATAGCCGGCTACAGGATTGGTGACAGTCAGGGCTGCAGTGAGGGCGCCGCCATCTTCTGACTACTCACCGTTTGGCTCTCTCCAGGTCGTCGTTGGCCTGCTCCAGCTCCCTCACATACTTGTGCAGCTGGTCCTTGATGCTCCGGGCGCGGCTCAGCTCGTCCTCCAGTAGAGACACCTGCTTGTAGCTTTGTGCGTACTGATGCTCCAGCTTCTCCTGTGAAGTGGCAGAACGTCAGGATTATTAGATTAAAGCACAGGGTCGCCAGTGGCGGCGATACTACAACTCCCAGCATGCCCCTCTCCTAGTGGAATACTACAACTCCCAGCATGCCCCTCTCCTAGTGGAATACTACAACTCCCAGCATGCCTCTCTTCTCTCCTAGTGGAATACTACAACTCCCAGCATGCCCCTCTTCTCTCCTAGTGGAATACTACAACTCCCAGCATGCCCCTCTTCTCTCCTAGTGGAATACTACAACTCCCAGCATGCCCCTCTTCTCTCCTAGTGGAATACTACAACTCCCAGCATGCCCCTCTTCTCTCCTAGTGGAATACTACAACTCCCAGCATGCCCCTCTCCTAGTGGAATACTACAACTCCCAGCATGCCCCTCTCCTAGTGGAATACTACAACTCCCAGCATGCCCCTCTCCTAGTGGAATACTACAACTCCCAGCATGCCCCTCTTCTCTCCTAGTGGAATACTACAACTCCCAGCATGCCCCTCTTCTCTCCTAGTGGAATACTACAACTCCCAGCATGCCCCTCTTCTCTCCTAGTGGAATACTACAACTCCCAGCATGCCCCTCTTCTCTCCTAGTGGAATACTACAACTCCCAGCATGCCCCTCTTCTCTCCTAGTGGAATACTACAACTCCCAGCATGCCCCTCTCCTAGTGGAATACTACAACTCCCAGCATGCCCCTCTCCTAGTGGAATACTACAACTCCCAGCATGCCCCTCTTCTCTCCTAGTACTTGACTATACACCTATAGGTCACGTTCCCCATCTGGTGGATATTGTATAACTCTCGCCCCATGACTTATAGATGCAAGATCCCCTCCCCCACCCCTTGTATGTGTATGGGGTAGCAATGACTACTCATAGGTCAAAAAACAGTAAGGTCGCCCTCGCACCTTTAAGGATTCCACCTCGTATTTAAGTCTTTGGTTATCCGCTAACAAGTCTCTGTTCCTCTGCTCCGCCTGCACCAACTGTGTCTCCAGCTCGGCCTCCAACTCTCGGCTTCCTTCTTGAAACTCCACCAACTCGTCGCGGGCTTCCTGGTAACTAAGGGTTAAAAAGAGATCGGATCAGACACGGGGACTTTAGTAACAGATGAACCCACAAGGGGTCCAATAGAATAAGATATTTCAAGTACTGTGCCCCCCCTGTCTACAGGTTGTGTGTGGTATTGCAGCTCAGCCTTATTCACATTAAAGGTAATGCAATAACCAGACACAACCTAAGTGTGGCGCTGGATATATCTTCCAATCCTGGACAAGCCCTTTAAGGGTTTGTATGGTATGAAGCGCCTTGTTTGGCCCCATTTAAAGGGGGTCTCCAGGGAGTTTTTGAATCCACTGTGACAAGCCAAGGGGGTACTTCTTACCCTGGGTGGTCCCCATCCTGATGGCACTTGCCAGAATACCCGGAGCCTTAAGGGGGTTTACCAGGACTGACCCATCACTATGTAATTGTCCTGAATCCCGGCACCGCCATCGATCAGCTGTTTGAAGGGCTCTGCAGCCTTTTTACTGAGCTGCTGTCGCCCCATTTGTTGGTCACATGGTACAGCAGAACACCCCAATCCAGTGAATGGGACTGAATTGCAATACTGAGTGCAGCCCCTATGGAATGTATGGCGCTGTGCTCCCCCAGACCTCATGGCTTCTTCCACCAGCTGGTCTGTGGGGGTCCCAGGAAATCCCCCTGATCCAATCTCTTCCATTCGGCTTTGTACCGTCAGAGGTAGAGTGGGCCTGTCCACATACAAAGACTAACACGTGGCTACTGATCATTAAAGGGATTTGCCAGGACTTTAATAGCTATGACCTACATCCAAGATCGGGGATCGGTATCAGATTGAGGGGGTCTGACTTTCACCACTCCCCCGATCAGCTGATGGTGCGACCCTTTCTATAACATGTACAGCAGCGCCATACATTGTGCAGTGTCTGTGACCGATACTGCAGCTCTCTCCAGGTCATGGCCACTACACAACGTACGGCACTCCGCCTGTCCTGAGACAGCCTGGTGGGTGTGCGGTGTCGGATCCCCACCTATCATTAAGACAGGTCATCAAGATGTGACTGTTGGGGTCCAACAGATCATCTACTAGAAGAGACTGCAGCATTCAGGTAAGTACAGCGCCACCCACTTCATACAGGCTGTGCTTGGTATTGCAGCACTTGTATGAGATTCAGCAACTGACGAATGAGATGAGACAAGGCCGCAGTGTATGTGAGCGCCACAGCCTCATCAAACTGCTAATCCATGGGGGTCCCAGGTGTTGACCCCCCTTCCCCTATGTAGGATCGGGCGTCACACACCTCTGCTTATAGGTTTTGGACAATTCTCTCCAGTAGACGATTTCTTCCTTCGGGCTCATGAACTCCGGGACTTCTTCATTGTCCATGTTTAGGGAAATCTAAGGAGGAAGAAGAAGAAGAAGCTCTTTTTAGTGTAAGAACAGTAATGGCAGTGCCCAATCCCGCAGGGGGTCCCCGAGGTGAGCAGGCGGCCTTTTCATGTGGAAATAAAGATTCGGCTTTTGCCTCTTAATGAGGTGGAGGTTTAGCGAGAGCCTTTAAGCCGCCACCGAGCGCACGAATACCGGGCAGAGCCAATTAGGAGCCTCCTGCCCGCAGGCGTACACATGAGACGTGCTAAGAGAGATGATCAAGTGATGGCGGCCTCGTGATCCCGACCCCGGAGACAGGGACACAACAAGGCACCAATTGTAAACCTACAGAACGGTGCAGACAATGTGACAGCGCTGGAGAACAAGATGGCGGCCAGACACCAGGGCGAGGGCGTCAGGTTATGGTAATCCATAGGGGTCTCCAGGTGGTACAAAACTACAACCCCCAATATGCTAGAAGTAGAAGATATACTGCAGCAGCTGTAAAGTCAGAGCATGCTGGGAATTCTCATTCTGCAACAAGCCACAGGCTGTCATGGCATGCTGGGAGTTGTAGTTCTGCAATAGCTGCAGAGCCCTGGTCAGTTGGGACATGCTGGGAGTTGTAGTTCTGCAATCGCTGCAGAGCCCCGGTCAGTAAGGGCATGCTGGGAGTTGTAGTTCTGGAATAGCTGCAGAGCCCCGGTCAGTCAGAGTATGCTGGGAGTTGTAGTTCTGGAATAGCTGCAGAGCCCCGGTCAGTAAGGGCATGCTGGGAGTTGTAGTTCTGCAATAGCTGCAGAGCCCTGGTCAGTTAGGACATGCTGGGAGTTGTAGTTCTGGAATAGCTGCAGAGCCCCGGTCAGTCAGAGTATGCTGGGAGTTGTAGTTCTGCAATAGCTGCAGAGCCCCGGTCAGTAAGGGCATGCTGGGAGTTGTAGTTCTGCAATAGCTGCAGAGCCCCGGTCAGTAAGGGCATGCTGGGAGTTGTAGTTCCGCAATAGCTGCAGAGCCCCGGTCAGTAAGGGCATGCTGGGAGCTGTAGTTCTGCAATAGCTGCAGAGCCCCGGTCAGTCAGAGTATGCTGGGAGTTGTAGTTCTGCAATAGCTGCAGAGCCCCGGTCAGTAAGGGCATGCTGGGAGTTGTAGTTCTGCAATAGCTGCAGAGCCCCGGTCAGTAAGGGCATGCTGGGAGTTGTAGTTCTGCAATAGCTGCAGAGCCCCGGTCAGTAAGGGCATGCTGGGAGCTGTAGTTCTGCAATAGCTGTAGAGCCCTGGTCAGTCAGAGCATGCTGGGAGTTGTAGTTCTGCAATAGCTGCAGAGCCCCGGTCAGTAAGGGCATGCTGGGAGTTGTAGTTCTGCAATAGCTGCAGAGCCCCGGTCAGTTAGGACATGCTGGGAGTTGTAGTTCTGCAACAGCTGTAGAGCCCTGGTCAGTCAGAGCATGCTGGGAGTTGTAGTTCTGCAATAGCTGCAGAGCCCTGGTCAGTTGGGACATGCTGGGAGTTGTAGTTCTGCAATCGCTGCAGAGCCCTGGTCAGTTAGGGCATGCTGGGAGTTGTAGTTCTGCAATAGCTGCAGAGCCCCGGTCAGTAAGGACATGCTGGGAGTTGTAGTTCTGCAATCGCTGCAGAGCCCCGGTCAGTCAGAGTATGCTGGGAGTTGTAGTTCTGGAATAGCTGCAGAGCCCCGGTCAGTAAGGGCATGCTGGGAGTTGTAGTTCTGCAATAGCTGCAGAGCCCTGGTCAGTTAGGACATGCTGGGAGTTGTAGTTCTGCAACAGCTGTAGAGCCCTGGTCAGTCAGAGCATGCTGGGAGTTGTAGTTCTGCAATAGCTGCAGAGCCCCGGTCAGTAAGGGCATGCTGGGAGTTGTAGTTCTGCAATAGCTGCAGAGCCCCGGTCAGTAAGGGCATGCTGGGAGCTGTAGTTCTGCAATAGCTGCAGAGCCCCGGTCAGTTAGGACATGCTGGGAGCTGTAGTTCTGCAATAGCTGCAGAGCCCCGGTCAGTAAGGGCATGCTGGGAGTTGTAGTTCTGCAATAGCTGCAGAGCCCCGGTCAGTAAGGGCATGCTGGGAGTTGTAGTTCTGCAACAGCTGTAGAGCCCTGGTCAGTCAGAGCATGCTGGGAGTTGTAGTTCTGCAATAGCTGCAGAGCCCCGGTCAGTAAGGACATGCTGGGAGTTGTAGTTCTGCAATAGCTGCAGAGCCCCGGTCAGTAAGGGCATGCTGGGAGTTGTAGTTCTGCAATAGCTGCAGAGCCCCGGTCAGTAAGGACATGCTGGGAGTTGTAGTTCTGCAATAGCTGCAGAGCCCTGGTCAGTTGGGACATGCTGGGAGTTGTAGTTCTGCAACAGCTGTAGAGCCCTGGTCAGTCAGAGCATGCTGGGAGTTGTAGTTCTGCAATAGCTGCAGAGCCCCGGTCAGTAAGGGCATGCTGGGAGTTGTAGTTCTGCAATAGCTGCAGAGCCCTGGTCAGTTGGGACATGCTGGGAGTTGTAGTTCTGCAACAGCTGTAGAGCCCTGGTCAGTTAGGACATGCTGGGAGCTGTAGTTCTGCAATAGCTGCAGAGCCCCGGTCAGTAAGGGCATGCTGGGAGTTGTAGTTCTGCAATAGCTGCAGAGCCCTGGTCAGTTGGGACATGCTGGGAGTTGTAGTTCTGCAACAGCTGTAGAGCCCTGGTCAGTTAGGACATGCTGGGAGCTGTAGTTCTGCAATAGCTGCAGAGCCCCGGTCAGTAAGGGCATGCTGGGAGTTGTAGTTCTGCAATAGCTGCAGAGCCCTGGTCAGTTGGGACATGCTGGGAGTTGTAGTTCTGCAACAGCTGTAGAGCCCTGGTCAGTTAGGACATGCTGGGAGCTGTAGTTCTGCAATAGCTGCAGAGCCCCGGTCAGTAAGGGCATGCTGGGAGTTGTAGTTCTGCAATAGCTGCAGAGCCCTGGTCAGTTGGGACATGCTGGGAGTTGTAGTTCTGCAACAGCTGAGCAACCACAAGATGGAGACCGCCAGGTTCAGCGCCTGTAACTAAAACCAACGCATCTACTAATGGACTCCGAAGGGTCATAGGCGGCACTTAAAGGGATCATCCACGTTACTATTTGCGTCATGTGACTTGTCTTGGCTGGACGACCCTTCCTACAATCTACTACTTGCCTTTCACAACTCTGGGAAATCTGGGTGACTGCCAATATGCAAACTGCTAACAAGGTATCAGTATTCCATGAGTCTGTAGAAGCTTCTTACTACTCATCACCCAGCTTTCCCGGGAGCAGATGAATCCTTCTTTGCAGCCAAACAGAAGAGGACGAGTCAAGGACTTGCACCGCCTGAGGATTTTCGGCTCCTTAAAGCCGCTTAGCACGTCTTCCCATGTTCCCCACTTTCTGAAGTGTTCCTGTAAATCCCCGGCATCTCGTGTGCGGAGATTACAAGTCACGGCGGCGACTCCCCGATGGTCATTACGTCAGGCTGACACAACAATGGAGGATTATCCTTACTGTCATTTCCTGAGCTTGGTATGATGGCCGCTTCCTTTCTCCGAGTGACCTCAGCCCCCAGGAATGTGCCGAAATACTGAAGACTGATCCCTACTGATGTCATGGAAGGACCTGGAAGCCGTTGACAAGACGGATGTGAATATCATAGACAGGTGGAGACATAGTGGCCTCAACAAGCAGCGCCGCAGTGTAAAGCATGGAGGACAGACAGCGCCGCTGATCACACCGGAGGGGATAATCGGATATTGGCCGGAGACACAACCCTGCATTATTGGCACAATTCCCACATTTACGAGGCGAGCAATGATAGCAGAACAATACATAAGGAGGCGGCGGCGCGACGGACTACAACCCCCAGCATGTCCACCGCAAGCTACAATAGCTGTAATGTTTGCCTGTGCCGTCCTCAGTACCGGCTGCGATCGAGGAGGACAATAACGTGCGGGCACCGGCCTAATAATTATTAATAAGGGGGGAGGGGGCGGCTACAGGAATTCCAAGGGGCAAGAACCAAGTTCATCACTCCCCAAGACAAAGCCCTTACTGTCCTGCACAGCGCAGAGATAAATACCATCCCCCCCCCAATATGACCTTTACAGTCATGTGAATGGCTAAGCCCACCTGCCTAATACCGTGTAGCGCCCCCCTCTGACACTTCATTACATGACGGCACCAAGACATAACCAGCAGATCCTCAAACTGATGACCCGGTCTTTAGCACAGGGAATCCATTGAAGACCCCTGGAGCAGACTTGGGATCACCTTGTGCCTTTTCCGGGTCACAGGTTTCTTACCATATCCTTGAGATACCTGAAGATGTCTGGTGACAGCGGGGAGTCCAGCGCATGCACATTGTGCGCCGTGAATACGCCCCACCATGCACGCTCCGTACTACAGGTGACTGACCACCATGCACATGTGCCCGGGCCCTCGGCGGGCACCAATCGTCTTCAAGGATTCTAAAGGATACAGCGGTGAGCGACGGTCCGATACAGACATTGGGGACCCCACGTCCAACCACGGGCAGTTTAGAGACCCCCACCAGTCTCAGAGGTTCCCTTTAAGTCCTGCAAGTTGCTCGATCAATCTCGGCATCTTGAATTGTGATCTGGGATTTTGGGGGCCAAGTCACCACCTTCAACTCTTGTCATCTTCCTCATTTTGCAGAGTGATGGGGGCATTACCCTGCTGAAAGATGCCACTGCCAATAGGGGGCGCTGCTGCCTACCTGGTGTATTATAATGCACACGATACCAGGAGAGGGCAGGACGGAGATCACCGAGGCCCCACAGATATCCGCAGGGTAACCCGGCAAAGACACTTGATAGCGTCTGATAAACAGGCGGGTGACGCGGGCAGGAATGTCTTTGATGTGCGCAGGTGACGGTGTTAGCAGGACAAGGAGTGTCAGTATACACCGAGAACAATCTGCGCCCATTCACACCGCATGAAAAGGCTCCTCCTGGAATAAAGATCTGCATGAGACAGGCTCAGACATGTTATGTGGGGACTACAAGTCCAAGCATGCCAGTCCAGACACTCCATGGCCCGCCAGTCTGGAGACCACAAGGGTGTCAGCAATGTAATATAGTCACATGGTGAATTAGTCGCTGACCGCTCCACATCTAGAGCTTCAGATTAGTCAGTACGTAGGGGGCACAGGAGCAGGGCTGGGTGTACAGCGAGATGCCTACTGGTGCCAGGCTATGCCCAAGAGCTGACTCTCACAATGGAGAAGGTGATCGTTGTGTTTAATATGGTCTTGGCGATGCCATACAATGCAGTGCCACATCCTATACCAGGGCGTCGGTGGGCACGGCCTCGCTCTTGGGACCACTTCATGGTACCCGCACTTTGCCCAACGTGACCTGGATGATGCATTTGACTTTTATTGTAATTCTGATTGGAAAACCCAAAAACTTGCGTGCAGACCCCAATTTGTAGACGGGCTGTCCGAACAGCACCAGAGACCCGGGGACTGGCATCTGCCCAACGCAGAAGAACTGGGAAGACGTCTGTAAGAAAAACTCCGGACATGTGATACAACTTCCCTATTCACCGTGCGGGGAGAGGAAGATATTCGGCCCTCAGTCTACAAGACATCGCTGGAGGCCAAACGTCCGAAAACCCACAACCAGGGGAGCGCACAAAGGGGGCAGTGTACGGGGTGGGGGCTGCGTCTCCAGCACTGTGAGGGTTAATCAGACTTTTGTGATCCCCCCCCCCCCCCATAGCCTGGAGATCGCTTGTAACCAGATCCCGCGCTAATCTTCCCATGAAACACAGACGCTTCATAATGTTTTGTCTCCTGATGTGAACCTTCCGTCATGTAATGTGAGTATATAGCGTGACTTATCCGTATACGAGGACCCGCACGTAACACGGTATACAGAGAATAGTACACGTCTATAAGGGCAGGAGCGGGACACACGGCCGCCATCGTAACGTCTGCAAATACAAGGGAGCTGATCCCAAAGAGGAGGGAAAGGAAGGGGTGCAGAGGTCGCACCCAGGACTAGGGGGGTATATAAGATATATGTTAGGGGGTCTGCTGATACCCCATTACCACACATACATAGAGGAAAGACAATGCTCGGGTTCAGCATATCGGGCGTCAATAAACGAGATAAACCCGTCACTCCCCTCACCACAGTAAGAACACGCACACAAGGCCGATCCAAGCATGCAGGTAAGGCCGGGACGGAGAGACGCTGAGAAGGTCCAGCCAATCCCTATAGAATATGTAGAAGTAACCCTATAGATGCTGCATCGTGTCACCCATCAGCTATAGATCACTGTGTAACTCATAGGTACAGCCGAAAAAGAGCAAATTGTAAGAGAGGAGAAGGAATATGAGGGAGCCGGATTATAGAGCGCCTCCTAGATTATAGAGCGCCTCCTAGATTATACAGCGCCTCCTAGATTATAGAGCGCCTCCTAGATTATAGAGCGCCTCCTAGATTATAGAGCGCCTCCTAGATTATAGAGCGCTTCCTAGATTATAGAGCGCTTCCTAGATTATAGAGCGCCTCCTAGATTATAGAGCGCCTTCTAGATTATAGAGCGCTTCCTAGATTATACAGCGCCTCCTAGATTATAGAGCGCCTCCTAGATTATACAGCGCCTCCTAGATTATACAGCGCCTCCTAGATTATAGAGCGCCTCCTAGATTATAGAGCGCCTCCTAGATTATAGAGCGCTTCCTAGATTATAGAGCGCTTCCTAGATTATAGAACGCTTCCTAGATTATAGAGCGCTTCCTAGATTATAGAGCGCCTTCTAGATTATAGAGCGCTTCCTAGATTATACAGCGCCTCCTAGATTATAGAGCGCCTCCTAGATTATAGAGCGCCTCCTAGATTATAGAACGCTTCCTAGATTATAGAGCGATTCCTAGATTATAGAACGCTTCCTAGATTATAGAGCGCTTCCTAGATTATAGAGCGCTTCCTAGATTATAGAGCGCCTCCTAGATTATAGAGCGCCTCCTAGATTATACAATGCTTCCTAGATTATAGAGCGCCTTCTAGATTATAGAGCGCCTCCTAGATTATAGAGCGCCTCCTAGATTATAGAGCGCCTCCTAGATTATAGAGCGCCTTCTAGATTATAGAGCGCCTCCTAGATTATAGAGCGCCTCCTAGATTATAGAGCGCCTCCTAGATTATAGAGCGCCTCCTAGATTATAGAGCGCTTCCTAGATTATAGAGCGCCTCCTAGATTATAGAGCGCCTCCAAGATTATACAGCGCCTCCTAGATTATACAGCGCCTCCTAGATTATACAGCGCCTCCTAGATTATACAGCGCCTTCTAGATTATAGAACGCTTCCTAGATTATAGAGCGCCTCCTAGATTATAGAGCGCCTCCTAGATTATAGAGCGCCTCCTAGATTATAGAGCGCCTCCTAGATTATAGAGCGCCTCCTAGATTATAGAACGCTTCCTAGATTATAGAGCGCTTCCTAGATTATAGAACGCTTCCTAGATTATAGAACGCTTCCTAGATTATAGAGCGCTTCCTAGATTATAGAGCGCCTCCTAGATTATAGAGCGCCTTCTAGATTATAGAGCGCCTCCTAGATTATAGAGCGCCTCCTAGATTATAGAGCGCCTCCTAGATTATACAGCGCCTCCTAGATTATACAGCGCCTCCTAGATTATACAGCGCCTCCTAGATTATACAGCGCCTTCTAGATTATAGAACGCTTCCTAGATTATAGAGCGCCTCCTAGATTATAGAGCGCCTCCTAGATTATAGAGCGCCTCCTAGATTATAGAGCGCCTCCTAGATTATAGAGCGCCTCCTAGATTATAGAACGCTTCCTAGATTATAGAGCGCTTCCTAGATTATAGAACGCTTCCTAGATTATAGAACGCTTCCTAGATTATAGAGCGCTTCCTAGATTATAGAGCGCCTCCTAGATTATAGAGCGCCTTCTAGATTATAGAGCGCCTCCTAGATTATAGAGCGCCTCCTAGATTATAGAGCGCCTCCTAGATTATAGAGCGCCTCCTAGATTATACAGCGCCTCCTAGATTATACAGCGCCTCCTAGATTATACAGCGCCTTCTAGATTATAGAACGCTTCCTAGATTATAGAGCGCCTCCTAGATTATAGAGCGCCTCCTAGATTATAGAGCGCCTCCTAGATTATAGAGCGCCTCCTAGATTATAGAACGCTTCCTAGATTATAGAGCGCTTCCTAGATTATAGAGCGCTTCCTAGATTATAGAGCGCTTCCTAGATTATAGAGCGCTTCCTAGATTATAGAGCGCCTCCTAGATTATAGAGCGCCTCCTAGATTATAGAGCGCCTTCTAGATTATAGAGCGCCTCCTAGATTATACAATGCTTCCTAGATTATAGAGCGCCTTCTAGATTATAGAGCGCCTCCTAGATTATAGAGCGCCTCCTAGATTATAGAGCGCCTCCTAGATTATAGAGCGCCTCCTAGATTATAGAGCGCCTTCTAGATTATAGAGCGCCTCCTAGATTATAGAGCGCCTCCTAGATTATAGAGCGCCTCCTAGATTATAGAGCGCCTCCTAGATTATAGAGCGCCTCCTAGATTATAGAGCGCCTCCTAGATTATAGAGCGCCTCCTAGATTATAGAACGCTTCCTAGATTATAGAGCGCTTCCTAGATTATAGAGCGCTTCCTAGATTATAGAGCACTTCCTAGATTATAGAGCGCCTCCTAGATTATACAGCGCCTCCTAGATTATAGAGCGCCTCCTAGATTATACAATGCTTCCTAGATTATAGAGCGCCTTCTAGATTATACAATGCTTCCTAGATTATACAGCGCCTCCTAGATTATAGAGCGCCTCCTAGATTATAGAGCGCCTTCTAGATTATAGAGCGCCTCCTAGATTATACAATGCCTTCTAGATTATAGAGCGCTTCCTAGATTATACAATGCCTTCTAGATTATAGTGCGCTTCCTAGATCATAGAGCGCTTCCTAGATCATAGAGCGTCTCCTAGATTATACAATGCCTTCTGGATTATAGTGCGCTTCCTAGATTATAGAGCGCCTCCTAGATTATAGAGCGCCTCCTAGATTATAGAGCGCCTCCTAGATCATAGAGCGCCTCCTAGATCATAGAGCGCCTCCTAGATCATAGAGCGCCTCCTAGATCATAGAGCGCCTCCTAGATTATACAATGCCTTCTGGATTATAGTGCGCTTCCTAGATTATAGAGCGCCTCCTAGATTATACAATGCCTTCTGGATTATAGTGCGCTTCCTAGATTATAGAGCGCCTCCTAGATTATAGAGCGCCTCCTAGATTATAGAGCGCCTCCTAGATTATACAATGCTTCCTAGATTATAGAGCGCCTCCTAGATTATAGAGCGCTTCCTAGATCATACAGCGCTTCCTAGATTATACAATGCCTTCTAGATTATAGAGCGCTTCCTAGATTATACAATGCCTTCTAGATTATAGTGCGCTTCCTAGATCATAGAGCGCTTCCTAGATCATAGAGCGCCTCCTAGATTATAGAGCGCCTCCTAGATTATAGAGCGCCTCCTAGATTATAGAGCGCCTCCTAGATTATAGAGCGCCTCCTAGATTATAGAGCGCCTCCTAGATTATAGAGCGCCTCCTAGATTATAGAGCGCCTCCTAGATTATAGAGCGCCTCCTAGATTATAGAGCGCCTCCTAGATTATACAATGCCTTCTGGATTATAGTGCGCTTCCTAGATTATAGAGCGCCTCCTAGATTATAGAGCGCCTCCTAGATTATAGAGCGCCTCCTAGATTATAGAGCGCCTCCTAGATTATAGAGCGCCTCCTAGATTATAGAGCGCTTCCTAGATCATAGAGCGCCTCCTAGATTATAGAGCGCCTCCTAGATTATAGAGCGCCTCCTAGATTATACAATGCCTTCTGGATTATAGTGCGCTTCCTAGATTATAGAGCGCCTCCTAGATCATAGAGCGCCTCCTAGATCATAGAGCGCCTCCTAGATCATAGAGCGCCTCCTAGATCATAGAGCGCCTCCTAGATCATAGAGCGCTTCCTAGATTATAGAGCGCTTCCTAGATTATAGAGCGCTTCCTAGATTATAGAGCGCCTTCTAGATTATAGAGCGCCTCCTAGATTATACAATGCTTCCTAGATTATAGAGCGCCTTCTAGATTATAGAGCGCTTCCTAGATCATACAGCGCTTCCTAGATTATACAATGCCTTCTAGATTATAGTGCGCTTCCTAGATTATAGAGCGCTTCCTAGATCATACAGCGCTTCCTAGATTATACAATGCCTCCTAGATTATAGAGCGCCTCCTAGATTATAGAGCGCCTCCTAGATTATAGAGCGCCTCCTAGATTATAGAGCGCCTCCTAGATTATAGAGCACTTCCTAGATTATAGAGCACTTCCTAGATTATAGAGCGCCTCCTAGATTATAGAGCGCCTCCTAGATTATAGAGCACTTCCTAGATTATAGAGCGCCTCCTAGATTATAGAGCGCTTCCTACACTACAAATGTGAACTATTCTGAGGCTGCGTGTCCTGCACGTTACATAATAGAGGAGATTTGCTCGAGGGATGACATGAAGGCTGAAGGTTGGAGTTTCTCAGGAGTCACCTCGGACCAGAGATTATCCATCCACAACCTACTCTACGTACACAAGGAACGTCACCGAGTGCCCCCACGTGTCCTAACACATTACATCTCCCATGTGACGCTTCAGGACTCTGTATAACCCTGGTCAGATAAGATAAGAGATCCGACACTGAATCTACCCCGACATAAGTAACAAACACTGCCAGCAGGGGGTGACAGCTCAATGATGATACGCTCAGAATATGGACTCCCCCCCCCCCAGTCCACCAATATTACAGAACTGAGCATTACAGGGGTTTCCACCACTGGGGGGGGGGGGGGGTCTGCCCTCTGGGACCCCCAACAATCGCCCTGTGTGACCAATACAGTAGTACATACCCCCTGGGACTAACGGTGAGGACAGAGGTTCACTACACGGCCCATCCTCAGCGATCAGACACTTATACAATGTCCTCAGAATAGGGAATAAGAGTTTTAAAGGGATTTTCAGGCCCCAGAATGAGTTTTCATACCAATGATCTATCCACGGGATCGTATGTGATCTGAGAGGGTCCGATGCCTGGATCCCACACAGATCAGAAGCGACTAGTGGACGGGGCGAGCGTACAGGGCGGCATCTATTCAAGCTGTTTCCTTCAATAGGACCGATCCTGCACGTGACACCTGTTGGGGGCTGCAGCTTCTGACACCCCGAGGTCACTGCAACAGCTGATCTGTGTGTGGTCTGGGTGTCAGATTCCTGCAGATCACATACTGATCAGCTATCCTGTGGCTATGTCATCTGGGTCCGGGACACCCCCTTTAAGCAATTGCTTCTCATTCTATAGGCAGAGGAGGATGGTCCAGTAATAAAGGAGTCCTGTCCATAGGCGGTGGGGCCGGGGCAGATGTACAGAGGACATAGATGTGGGCCGGTCACTAGACAACACGTGTCTCCGCTCACACACATCCACATACGCCGCCTCACTAGGAACACATGTCCCCGCCACATCCCCAGGGAGTCCCCATGATAAATCTCACACGCTACACGGCTCGGATACATCAAGACACACATGGCCCAGGGATCACAGAGATGACCCAACCAAGAGCGACTGGTCATGCCTGGTCTGGGTGACGGGTGTATCTAGAGCAGGCACGACCAATCAATCCCCGCACAGGTGAGAACTGGCCAGTGAGATAGTGTATGGGGCATGAACCGGAGGCGGCCCAGCACAGCATATACGTAGGGGGTCCGTCATCTAGGACCCCCACAGATCCTGAGAACGAAGGGGATGCAGCACTGGGGCCCCTAAACCTTCTGTACAGGGCGTTACATGAGGGCCCTATTAAAAACATAGATGGGGACACAGCAGGACTGTACACTCATCTATGGGAGTCGCAGAGGTGAGACCCCCACCAATTATAACGTGAGGGCATATAATGGGGGGGGGTCGGCCCTCTATTAGAGCGGACTCTACTACTATTATAAGGATACAGAAGACATCTGTGAGCGCAGAGCGGTGCGAGATCAAAACGTCACATAACACCATAAACAGTCACAAAGGGTTAACAATCCATTCACGTTTCGATGACGATCTGCCCCATCAGGGATAACTCCCATCGTCCAGAATACACCCCGCACTATAGGGAACAAATCACCCACCGTACCATCGAGCGATCACTTCTAACATAAGATCTTGTAGGGTGAACACAACAAGAAGAGATTCCGGAGATTCACGAGAATCCGCAGATGGCGAGAAAACACCAGGAGGAGCCCGAAGTCCAAGACTGGCAAAATCCACAAACCAACGACCCCGGATGAGATCACAAGCGGATCCCGGGAATACAAAGCAATTCCTGGAAGTCAGGGGGGACCCGGCGGGGGGATTAAGGGACCCCGAGCGTCAGCTCCTTGTATCCAGGCAATAATCCGATCAACAGGAGCGCGGCACATACCATACTATCCCGGCGGCAGCGGCGGCGTCTGCACACACAGCCCAGCTCTGGGGATCAGACGTGTCAGCTTACAGCTATGGCCACAGACACAACACAGGCACTGAGTGATCCCGGCCACAGCCAATCACAGCCCGGGAAAGACTACACCCAACACCGGTCAGCCGGCCAATCACAGAGCAGCAGGGGTGGGAAACGGCTGACAGCTTTCGGATATACACCCCCCCCCTCTCCTGCACAGACATAACAGGTGACAATGAGAGCTCAGGTGCCCGACTCAGTCCTTGCAGCAACTCAATCTGCTCCACCAGCTCAGAGAAGACTCATCAGATGTCCTCACATGACGGCAGGGGGCGCGGACAACACCGGATGGAAAAGTGGAGGGTCCCTTTAAATATCTGTACAAGATATGGGATTAAAGGGGGTCCCTTACTATGGCCGCGGGGTTCCTGCAGCAGACAGCTGGCTCCATATAACATGGAACTCTAACCTATACCATCTATACCTATACCATAGGTGACTGCAGAACTAGAACATACATGACAAAGTCTCACAGATCAGACACAACAAATGTGAGACCCCCCCAGTACAGGCAGCCCCCCAGCCGGGGATCAATGGAGCCCAGGACCGGACGTCACAGCAGGGGTCACCGGCAGAATCTGCTCCGTCACCGCTGATATCCAATCACTATGACATCAGCAGAGCAGGCAGTGTATACGGCGCAGTATATTCATCTGTCACTATTGCCCCCCACCCTGAATGTCCAATACTGGCGCTGCCAATGTACCCCGAACTGCAATGTCCACTCGCCCCAAAGTCACAGCAATCAGAACTTCACCCCAAATCTCTGGTGTCTGCATCCTCCCTTGTTCTCTCCTTTAGGGAGCCTTCACACGGAGTAAACACGCATGTATTTTTGCAAAATACACATGTAAAAATAAGACTCCCACTGACTTCAATGACATTTTACAGGCGTATTTTTACATGTGTATTTTGCAAAAATACATGCGTGTTTACTCCGTGTGAAGGCTCCCTTACCTTGTTAACCCAAATCTTAGCCCTTCACCTGTACTATACGCCTTCACCCCTAAATCTCAGCACAAATCTCTGCCCCCCCCCTCCAGATCACCCTATATCTCAGCCCCCCCCCTCTCCCCTATATCTCAGCCCCCCCCCTCTCCCCTATATCTCAGCCCCCCCCTCTCCCCTATATCTCAGCCCCCCCCCTCTCCCCTATATCTCAGCCCCCCCCCTCTCCCCTATATCTCAGCCCCCCCCTCTCCCCTATATCTCAGCCCCCCCCTCTCCCCTATATCTCAGCCCCCCCCTCTCCCCTATATCTCAGCCCCCCCCTCTCCCCTATATCTCAGCCCCCCCCTCTCCCCTATATCTCAGCCCCCCCCCTCTCCCCTATATCTCAACCCCCCCCTCTCCCCTATATCTCAGCCCCCCCTCTCCCCTATATCTCAGCCCCCCCCTCTCCCCTATATCTCAGCCCCCCCTCTCCCCTATATCTCAGCCCCCCCTCTCCCCTATATCTCAGCCCCCCCCTCTCCCCTATATCTCAGCCCCCCCCTCTCCCCTATATCTCAGCCCCCCCCTCTCCCCTATATCTCAGCCCCCCCTCTCCCCTATATCTCAGCCCCCCCCTCTCCCCTATATCTCAGCCCCCCCCTCTCCCCTATATCTCAGCCCCCCCCTCTCCCCTATATCTCAGCCCCCCCCTCTCCCCTATATCTCAGCCCCCCCCTCTCCCCTATATCTCAGCCCCCCCCTCTCCCCTATATCTCAGCCCCCCCCTCTCCCCTATATCTCAGCCCCCCCCCTCTCCCCTATATCTCAGCCCCCCCCCCTCTCCCCTATATCTCAGCCCCCCCCCTCTCCCCTATATCTCAGCCCCCCCCTCTCCCCTATATCTCAGCCCCCCCCTCTCCCCTATATCTCAGCCCCCCCCTCTCCCCTATATCTCAGCCCCCCCCCTCTCCCCTATATCTCAGCCCCCCCCCTCTCCCCTATATCTCAGCCCCCCCCTCTCCCCTATATCTCAGCCCCCCCCTCTCCCCTATATCTCAGCCCCCCCTCTCCCCTATATCTCAGCCCCCCCCTCTCCCCTATATCTCAGCCCCCCCCTCTCCCCTATATCTCAGCCCCCCCCTCTCCCCTATATCTCAGCCCCCCCCTCTCCCCTATAGCTCAGCCCCCCCCTCTCCCCTATAGCTCAGCCCCCCCTCTCCCCTATAGCTCAGCCCCCCCTCTCCCCTATAGCTCAGCCCCCCCCTCTCCCCTATAGCTCAGCCCCCCCTCTCCCCTATAGCTCAGCCCCCCCCCCCTCCCCTATATCTCAGCCCCCCCCTCCCCTATATCTCAGCCCCCCCCCCCTATATCTCAGCCCCCCCCCCTCCCCTATATCTCAGCCCCCCCCCTCCCCTATATCTCAGCCCCCCCCCTCCCCTATATCTCAGCCCCCCCCCTCCCCTATATCTCAGCCCCCCCCCTCCCCTATATCTCAGCCCCCCCCCTCCCCTATATCTCAGCCCCCCCCTCTCCCCTATATCTCAGCCCCCCCTCTCCCCTATATCTCAGCCCCCCCCTCTCCCCTATATCTCAACCCCCCCTCTCCCCTATATCTCAGCCCCCCCCTCTCCCCTATATCTCAGCCCCCCCCTCTCCCCTATATCTCAGCCCCCCCCTCTCCCCTATAGCTCAGCCCCCCCCTCTCCCCTATAGCTCAGCCCCCCTCTCCCCTATAGCTCAGCCCCCCTCTCCCCTATAGCTCAGCCCCCCTCTCCCCTATATCTCAGCCCCCCCCCTCTCCCCTATAGCTCAGCCCCCCCCTCTCCCCTATATCTCAGCCCCCCCCTCTCCCCTATAGCTCAGCCCCCCTCTCCCCTATATCTCAGCCCCCCCTCTCCCCTATATCTCAGCCCCCCCCCTCTCCCCTATAGCTCAGCCCCCCCCTCTCCCCTATAGCTCAGCCCCCCTCTCCCCTATAGCTCAGCCCCTCCCCATACCTCTACATCTCGGGCTCCGCCCTGTGTCACCCCCGTCATTCCCTCCGCCGCTGCCCGGCAGCCTCCCCTCACACACACCGGCCTCCAACCCCTCTTACCCCGTCTCTCAGGCCCCGGCTCTCCCGCTGTCCCGGCCCGGTCACTCAGCAGCGGTTTCCGGCAGACACGCAGCGTCATACGTCAGCAGCAGCCCTGGGCGTGTCCTGTTGCCAGCAGAGAGCAGCGCCCCGCCCATCATCACGTGACGTGTTCTCGGCTGACGCCCCTTCAATCATTTCTAGAGGCAAAGCCTGAGGTAACTGCAACAGTCTGATAGTGTAATACTACAACCCCCAATAGTCTAATACTGCAGCCCCCAATAGTGTAATACTGCAGCCCCCAATAGTCTAATACTGCAGCCCCCAATAGTGTAATACTGCAACCCCCAATAGTGTAATACTACAACCCCCAATAGTCTAATACTGCAGCCCCCAATAGTGTAATACTGCAACCCCCAATAGTGTAATACTGCAACCCCCAATAGTGTAATACTACAACCCCCAATAGTCTAATACTACAGCCCCCAATAGTGTAATACTACAACCCCCAATAGTGTAATACTACAGCCCCCAATAGTGTAATACTACAACCCCCAATAGTGTAATACTACAACCCCCAATAGTGTAATACTACAACCCCCAATAGTGTAATACTACAGCCCCCAATAGTGTAATACTACAACCCCCAATAGTGTAATACTACAACCCCCAATAGTGTAATACTACAACCCCCAATAGTGTAATACTACAGCCCCCAATAGTGTAATACTACAACCCCCAATAGTGTAATACTACAGCCCCCAATAGTGTAATACTACAGCCCCCAATAGTCTAATACTACAGCCCCCAATAGTGTAATACTACAGCCCCCAATAGTGTAATACTACAGCCCCCAATAGTGTAATACTACAGCCCCCAATAGTCTAATACTGCAGCCCCCAATAGTGTAATACTACAGCCCCCAATAGTGTAATACTACAGCCCCCAATAGTGTAATACTGCAGCCCCCAATAGTCTAATACTACAACCCCCAATAGTCTAATACTACAGCCCCCCATAGTGTAATACTACAGCCCCCAATAGTGTAATACTACAACCCCCAATAGTGTAATACTACAACCCCCAATAGTGTAATACTACAGCCCCCCATAGTGTAATACTACAGCCCCCCATAGTCTAATACTACAGCCCCCAATAGTGTAATACTACAACCCCCAATAGTGTAATACTACAACCCCCAATAGTGTAATACTACAACCCCCAATAGTGTAATACTACAACCCCCAATAGTGTAATACTACAGCCCCCAATAGTGTAATACTACAGCCCCCAATAGTGTAATACTACAGCCCCCAATAGTGTAATACTGCAGCCCCCAATAGTGTAATACTACAACCCCCAATAGTGTAATACTACAACCCCCAATAGTGTAATACTGCAACCCCCAATAGTGTAATACTGCAACCCCCAATAGTGTAATACTACAACCCCCAATAGTGTAATACTACAGCCCCCAATAGTGTAATACTACAACCCCCAATAGTGTAATACTACAACCCCCAATAGTGTAATACTACAACCCCCAATAGTGTAATACTACAGCCCCCAATAGTGTAATACTACAACCCCCAATAGTGTAATACTGCAACCCCCAATAGTGTAATACTGCAACCCCCAATAGTGTAATACTACAGCCCCCAATAGTGTAATACTACAGCCCCCAATAGTGTAATACTACAGCCCCCCATAGTCTAATACTACAGCCCCCAATAGTGTAATACTACAGCCCCCAATAGTGTAATACTACAGCCCCCAATAGTGTAATACTACAACCCCCAATAGTGTAATACTGCAACCCCCAATAGTGTAATACTACAGCCCCCAATAGTGTAATACTACAGCCCCCAATAGTGTAATACTACAACCCCCAATAGTGTAATACTGCAACCCCCAATAGTGTAATACTACAGCCCCCAATAGTGTAATACTACAGCCCCCAATAGTGTAATACTACAACCCCCAATAGTGTAATACTACAACCCCCAATAGTGTAATACTACAGCCCCCAATAGTCTAATACTACAGCCCCCAATAGTGTAATACTACAACCCCCAATAGTGTAATACTACAACCCCCAATAGTGTAATACTACAACCCCCAATAGTGTAATACTACAGCCCCCAATAGTGTAATACTACAACCCCCAATAGTGTAATACTACAACCCCCAATAGTGTAATACTACAGCCCCCAATAGTGTAATACTACAGCCCCCAATAGTGTAATACTACAACCCCCAATAGTGTAATACTACAACCCCCAATAGTGTAATACTACAACCCCCAATAGTGTAATACTACAGCCCCCAATAGTGTAATACTGCAACCCCCAATAGTGTAATACTGCAACCCCCAATAGTGTAATACTACAACCCCCAATAGTGTAATACTACAGCCCCCAATAGTGTAATACTACAACCCCCAATAGTGTAATACTACAACCCCCAATAGTGTAATACTACAACCCCCAATAGTGTAATACTACAGCCCCCAATAGTGTAATACTACAACCCCCAATAGTGTAATACTGCAACCCCCAATAGTGTAATACTGCAACCCCCAATAGTGTAATACTACAGCCCCCAATAGTGTAATACTACAGCCCCCCATAGTCTAATACTACAGCCCCCAATAGTGTAATACTACAGCCCCCAATAGTGTAATACTACAGCCCCCAATAGTGTAATACTACAACCCCCCATAGTCTAATACTACAGCCCCCAATAGTGTAATACTACAACCCCCAATAGTGTAAGACTACAGCCCCCAATAGTGTAATACTACAGCCCCCAATAGTGTAATACTACAGCCCCCAATAGTGTAATACTACAGCCCCCCATAGTCTAATACTACAGCCCCCAATAGTGTAATACTACAGCCCCCAATAGTGTAATACTACAGCCCCCAATAGTGTAATACTACAACCCCCAATAGTGTAATACTACAGCCCCCAATAGTGTAATACTACAACCCCCAATAGTGTAAGACTACAGCCCCCAATAGTGTAATACTACAACCCCCAATAGTGTAATACTACAGCCCCCAATAGTATAGTACTGCAACCCCCAACAGTCTAATACTACAACCCCCAATAGTGTAATACTACAACCCCCAATAGTGTAATACTACAGCCCCCAATAGTGTAATACTACAACCCCCAATAGTGTAATACTACAACCCCCAATAGTGTAATACTACAACCCCCAATAGTGTAATACTACAACCCCCAATAGTGTAATACTACAACCCCCAATAGTGTAATACTACAGCCCCCAATAGTGTAATACTGCAACCCCCAATAGTGTAATACTACAACCCCCAATAGTGTAATACTACAGCCCCCAATAGTGTAATACTACAACCCCCAATAGTGTAATACTACAACCCCCAATAGTGTAATACTACAACCCCCAATAGTGTAATACTACAGCCCCCAATAGTGTAATACTACAACCCCCAATAGTGTAATACTACAACCCCCAATAGTGTAATACTACAACCCCCAATAGTGTAATACTACAACCCCCAATAGTGTAATACTACAGCCCCCAATAGTCTAATACTACAGCCCCCATAGTCTAATACTACAGCCCCCAATAGTGTAATACTACAGCCCCCAATAGTGTAATACTACAGCCCCCAATAGTGTAATACTACAGCCCCCAATAGTGTAATACTACAGCCCCCAATAGTGTAATACTACAGCCCCCAATAGTGTAATACTACAGCCCCCAATAGTGTAATACTACAGCCCCCAATAGTGTAATACTACAACCCCCAATAGTGTAATACTACAACCCCCAATAGTGTAATACTACAACCCCCAATAGTGTAATACTACAACCCCCAATAGTCTAATACTACAACCCCCAATAGTGTAATACTACAACCCCCAATAGTGTAATACTACAGCCCCCAATAGTCTAATACTACAGCCCCCAACAGTCTAATACTACAGCCCCCAACAGTCTAATACTACAGCCCCCAATAGTGTAATACTACAGCCCCCAATAGTGTAATACTACAACCCCCAATAGTGTAATACTACAACCCCCAAAAGTGTAATACTACAACCCCCAATAGTGTAATACTACAACCCCCAATAGTGTAATACTGCAACCCCCAATAGTGTAATACTACAACCCCCAACAGTCTAATACTACAGCCCCCAATAGTGTAATACTACAACCCCCAATAGTGTAAGACTACAGCCCCCAATAGTGTAATACTACAACCCCCAATAGTGTAATACTACAGCCCCCAATAGTATAGTACTGCAACCCCCAACAGTCTAATACTACAACCCCCAATAGTGTAATACTACAACCCCCAATAGTGTAATACTACAGCCCCCAATAGTGTAATACTACAACCCCCAATAGTGTAATACTACAACCCCCAATAGTGTAATACTACAACCCCCAATAGTGTAATACTACAACCCCCAATAGTGTAATACTACAACCCCCAATAGTGTAATACTAAAACCCCCAATAGTGTAATACTACAACCCCCAATAGTGTAATACTACAACCCCCAATAGTGTAATACTACAACCCCCAATAGTGTAATACTACAACCCCCAATAGTGTAATACTACAACCCCCAATAGTGTAATACTGCAACCCCCAATAGTGTAATACTACAACCCCCAATAGTGTAATACTACAGCCCCAAATAGTGTAATACTACAACCCCCAATAGTGTAATACTACAACCCCCAATAGTGTAATACTACAACCCCCAATAGTGTAATACTACAGCCCCCAATAGTGTAATACTACAACCCCCAATAGTGTAATACTACAACCCCCAATAGTGTAATACTACAGCCCCCAATAGTGTAATACTACAGCCCCCAATAGTGTAATACTGCAACCCCCAATAGTGTAATACTACAGCCCCCCATAGTGTAATACTACAACCCCCAATAGTGTAATACTACAACCCCCAATAGTGTAATACTACAACCCCCAATAGTGTAATACTACAGCCCCCAATAGTGTAATACTGCAACCCCCAATAGTGTAATACTGCAACCCCCAATAGTGTAATACTACAACCCCCAATAGTGTAATACTGCAACCCCCATAGTGTAATACTGCAACCCCCAATAGTGTAATACTACAACCCCCAATAGTGTAATACTACAACCCCCAATAGTGTAATACTACAGCCCCCAATAGTCTAATACTACAACCCCCAATAGTGTAATACTGCAACCCCCAATAGTGTAATACTACAGCCCCCCATAGTGTAATACTACAACCCCCAATAGTGTAATACTACAACCGCCAATAGTCTAATACTACAACCCCCAATAGTGTAATACTACAGCCCCCAATAGTGTAATACTACAGCCCCCCATAGTGTAATACTACAGCCCCCAATAGTGTAATACTACAACCCCCAACAGTCTAATACTACAGCCCCCAATAGTGTAATACTACAACCCCCAACAGTCTAATACTACAACCCCCAATAGTGTAATACTACAACCCCCAATAGTGTAATACTACAACCCCCAATAGTGTAATACTACAACCCCCAATAGTGTAATACTACAACCCCCAATAGTGTAATACTACAACCGCCAATAGTGTAATACTACAACCCCCAATAGTGTAATACTACAACCCCCAATAGTGTAATACTACAGCCCCCAATAGTCTAATACTACAACAGTCTGATAGTCTAATACTACAACCCCCAATAGTGTAATACTACAACCCCCAATAGTGTAATACTACAACCCCCAATAGTGTAATACTACAACCCCCAATAGTGTAATACTACAACCCCCAATAGTGTAATACTGCAACCCCCAATAGTGTAATACTACAACCCCCAATAGTGTAATACTACAACCCCCAATAGTGTAATACTACAGCCCCCAATAGTGTAATACTACAGCCCCCAATAGTGTAATACTACAACCCCCAATAGTGTAATACTACAACCCCCAATAGTGTAATACTGCAACCCCCAATAGTGTAATACTGCTACCCCCAATAGTGTAATACTGCAACCCCCAATAGTGTAATACTGCAACCCCCAATAGTGTAATACTACAACCCCCAATAGTGTAATACTACAACCCCCAATAGTGTAATACTGCAACCCCCAATAGTGTAATACTACAACCCACAACAGTCTAATACTACAGCCCCCAATAGTGTAATACTACAACCCCCAATAGTGTAATACTACAACCCCCAATAGTGTAATACTACAACCCCCAATAGTGTAATACTACAACCCCCAATAGTGTAATACTACAGCCCCCAATAGTGTAATACTACAACCCCCAATAGTGTAATACTACAACCCCCAATAGTGTAATACTGCAACCCCCAATAGTGTAATACTGCAACCCCCAATAGTGTAATACTACAACCCCCAATAGTGTAATACTACAACCGCCAATAGTGTAATACTACAACCCCCAATAGTGTAATACTACAACCCCCAATAGTGTAATACTACAACCGCCAATAGTGTAATACTACAACCCCCAATAGTGTAATACTACAACCCCCAATAGTGTAATACTACAGCCCCCAACAGTCTAATACTACAGCCCCCAATAGTGTAATACTACAACCCCCAATAGTGTAATACTACAACCCCCAATAGTGTAATACTACAACCCCCAATAGTGTAATACTACAGCCCCCAATAGTGTAATACTACAACCCCCAATAGTGTAATACTGCAACCCCAATAGTGTAATACTACAACCCCCAATAGTGTAATACTACAGCCCCCAATAGTGTAATACTACAACCCCCAATAGTCTAATACTACAACCCCCAACAGTGTAATACTACAACCCCCAACAGTGTAATACTACAACCCCCAATAGTGTAATACTACAACCCCCAATAGTGTAATACTACAACCCCCAATAGTGTAATACTACAACCCCCAATAGTGTAATACTACAACCCCCAATAGTGTAATACTACAACCCCCAATAGTGTAATACTACAACCCCCAACAGTCTAATACTACAACCCCCAATAGTGTAATACTACAACCCCCAATAGTGTAATACTACAGCCCCCAATAGTGTAATACTACAACCCCCAATAGCGTAATACTGCAACCCCCAATAGCGTAATACTACAACCCCCAATAGTGTAATACTACAACCCCCAATAGTGTAATACTACAACCCCCAATAGTGTAATACTACAGCCCCCAATAGTGTAATACTACAACAGTCTGATAGTCTAATACTACAACCCCCAATAGTGTAATACTACAACCCCCAATAGTGTAATACTGCAACCCCCAATAGTGTAATACTACAACCCCCAATAGTGTAATACTACAACCGCCAATAGTGTAATACTACAACCCCCAATAGTGTAATACTACAACCCCCAATAGTGTAATACTACAGCCCCCAACAGTCTAATACTACAGCCCCCAATAGTGTAATACTACAACCCCCAACAGTCTAATACTACAGCCCCCAATAGTGTAAATACTACAACCCCCAATAGTGTAATACTACAACCCCCAATAGTGTAATACTACAACCCCCAATAGTGTAATACAACAACCCCCAATAGTGTAATACTACAACCCCCAATAGTGTAATACTACAACCCCCAATAGTGTAATACTACAACCCCAATAGTGTAATACTGCAACCCCCAATAGTGTAATACTACAACCCCCAACAGTCTAATACTACAGCCCCCAATAGTGTAATACTACAACCCCCAATAGTGTAATACTACAGCCCCAATAGTGTAATACTACAACCCCCAATAGTGTAATACTACAACCACCAATAGTGTAATACTACAACCCCCAATAGTGTAATACTACAGCCCCCAATAGTGTAATACTACAGCCCGCAATAGTGTAATACTACAGCCCCCAACAGTGTAATACTACAACCCCCAATAGTGTAATACTGAAACCCCCAATAGTGTAATACTACAACCCCCAATAGTGTAATACTACAACCCCCAATAGTGTAATACTACAACCCCCAATAGTGTAATACTGCAACCCCCAATAGTGTAATACTGCAACCCCAATAGTGTAATACTACAACCCCCAATAGTGTAATACTGCAACCCCCAATAGTGTAATACTACAACCCCCAATAGTGTAATACTACAGCCCCCAATAGTGTAATACTACAACCCCCAATAGTCTAATACTACAACCCCCAATAGTGTAATACTACAACCCCCAATAGTGTAATACTACAACCCCCAATAGTGTAATACTACAACCCCCAACAGTCTAATACTACAACCCCCAATAGTGTAATACTACAACCCCCAATAGTGTAATACTACAACCCCCAACAGTCTAATACTACAACCCCCAATAGTGTAATACTACAACCCCCAATAGTGTAATACTGCAACCCCCAATAGTGTAATACTACAACCCCCAATAGTGTAATACTACAACCCCCAATAGTGTAATACTACAACCCCCAACAGTGTAATACTACAACCCCCAATAGTGTAATACTACAACCCCCAATAGTGTAATACTACAACCCCCAATAGTGTAATACTACAACCCCCAATAGTGTAATACTACAACCCCCAACAGTCTAATACTACAACCCCCATAGTGTAATACTACAACCCCCATAGTGTAATACTACAACCCCCAATAGTGTAATACTACAGCCCCCAATAGTGTAATACTCCAACCCCCAATAGTGTAATACTACAACCCCCAATAGTGTAATACTACAACCCCCAATAGTGTAATACTACAGCCCCAATAGTGTAATACTACAACCCCCAACAGTGTAATACTACAACCCCCAACAGTGTAATACTACAACCCCCAACAGTCTAATACTACAACCCCCAATAGTGTAATACTGCAACCCCCAATAGTGTAATTACTACAGCCCCCAATAGTGTAATACTACAACCCCCAATAGTGTAATACTACAACCCCCAATAGTGTAATACTACAACCCCCAATAGTGTAATACTACAACCCCCAATAGTGTAATACTACAACCCCCCATAGTGTAATACTACAACCCCCAATAGTGTAATACTACAGCCCCAATAGTGTAATACTACAACCCCCCAATAGTGTAATACTACAACCCCCAATAGTGTAATACTACAACCCCCAATAGTGTAATACCTACAACCCCCAAGTGTAATACTACAACCCCCAATAGTCTAATACTACAGCCCCCAATAGTGTAATACTGCAGCCCCCAATAGTGTAATACTGCAGCCCCCAATAGTGTAATACTACAGCCCCCAATAGTGTAATACTACAGCCCCCAATAGTGTAATACTGCAACCCCCAATAGTGTAATACTACAACCCCCAATAGTGTAATACTACAACCCCCAATAGTGTAATACTGCAACCCCAATAGTGTAATACTGCAACCCCCAATAGTGTAATACTACAACACCCAATAGTGTAATACTACAGCCCCAAATAGTGTAATACTACAACCCCCAATAGTGTAATACTACAACCCCCAATAGTGTAATACTACAACCCCCAATAGTGTAATACTACAGCCCCCAATAGTGTAATACTACAACCCCCAATAGTGTAATACTGCAACCCCAATAGTGTAATACTGCAACCCCCAATAGTGTAATACTACAGCCCCCAATAGTGTAATACTACAGCCCCCAATAGTGTAATACTACAGCCCCCCATAGTCTAATACTACAGCCCCCAATAGTGTAATACTACAGCCCCCAATAGTGTAATACTACAGCCCCCAATAGTGTAATACTACAACCCCCAATAGTGTAATACTGCAACCCCCAATAGTGTAATACTACAGCCCCCAATAGTGTAATACTACAGCCCCCAATAGTGTAATACTACAACCCCCAATAGTGTAATACTACAACCCCAATAGTGTAATACTACAGCCCCCAATAGTCTAATACTACAGCCCCCAATAGTGTAATACTACAACCCCCAATAGTGTAATACTACAACCCCCAATAGTGTAATACTACAACCCCCAATAGTGTAATACTACAGCCCCCAATAGTGTAATACTGCAACCCCCAATAGTGTAATACTGCAACCCCCAATAGTGTAATACTACAACCCCCAATAGTGTAATACTACAGCCCCCAATAGTGTAATACTACAACCCCCAATAGTGTAATACTACAACCCCCAATAGTGTAATACTACAACCCCCAATAGTGTAATACTACAGCCCCCAATAGTGTAATACTACAACCCCCAATAGTGTAATACTGCAACCCCCAATAGTGTAATACTACAGCCCCCAATAGTGTAATACTACAGCCCCCAATAGTGTAATACTACAGCCCCCCATAGTCTAATACTACAGCCCCCAATAGTGTAATACTACAGCCCCAATAGTGTAATACTACAGCCCCCAATAGTGTAATACTACAGCCCCCCATAGTCTAATACTACAGCCCCCAATAGTGTAATACTACAGCCCCCAATAGTGTAATACTACAGCCCCAATAGTGTAATACTACAACCCCCAATAGTGTAATACTACAGCCCCCAATAGTGTAATACTACAGCCCCCAATAGTGTAATACTACAGCCCCCAATAGTGTAATACTACAGCCCCCAATAGTGTAATACTACAGCCCCCCATAGTCTAATACTACAGCCCCAATAGTGTAATACTACAGCCCCCAATAGTGTAATACTACAGCCCCCAATAGTGTAATACTACAGCCCCCCATAGTGTAATACTACAACCCCCAACAGTGTAATACTACAGCCCCCAATAGTGTAATACTACAGCCCCCAATAGTGTAATACTACAGCCCCCAATAGTGTAATACTACAGCCCCCAATAGTGTAATACTACAGCCCCCCATAGTCTAATACTACAGCCCCCAATAGTGTAATACTACAGCCCCCAATAGTGTAATACTACAGCCCCCAATAGTGTAATACTACAACCCCCAATAGTGTAATACTACAGCCCCCAATAGTGTAATACTACAACCCCCAATAGTGTAAGAACTACAGCCCCCAATAGTGTAATACTACAACCCCCAATAGTGTAATACTACAGCCCCCAATAGTATAGTACTGCAACCCCCAACAGTCTAATACTACAACCCCAATAGTGTAATACTACAACCCCCAATAGTGTAATACTACAGCCCCCAATAGTGTAATACTACAACCCCCAATAGTGTAATACTACAACCCCCAATAGTGTAATACTACAACCCCCAATAGTGTAATACTACAACCCCCAATAGTGTAATACTACAACCCCCAATAGTGTAATACTACAGCCCCCAATAGTGTAATACTGCAACCCCCAATAGTGTAATACTACAACCCCCAATAGTGTAATACTACAGCCCCCAATAGTGTAATACTACAACCCCCAATAGTGTAATACTACAACCCCCAATAGTGTAATACTACAACCCCCAATAGTGTAATACTACAGCCCCCAATAGTGTAATACTACAACCCCAATAGTGTAATACTACAACCCCCCAATAGTGTAATACTACAACCCCAATAGTGTAATACTACAACCCCCAATAGTGTAATACTACAGCCCCAATAGTCTAATACTACAGCCCCCCATAGTCTAATACTACAGCCCCCAATAGTGTAATACTACAGCCCCCAATAGTGTAATACTACAGCCCCCAATAGTGTAATACTACAGCCCCCAATAGTGTAATACTACAGCCCCCAATAGTGTAATACTACAGCCCCCAATAGTGTAATACTACAGCCCCCAATAGTGTAATACTACAGCCCCCAATAGTGTAATACTACAGCCCCCAATAGTGTAATACTACAACCCCCAATAGTGTAATACTACAGCCCCCATAGTGTAATACTACAACCCCCAATAGTGTAATACTACAACCCCCAATAGTGTAATACTACAACCCCCAATAGTGTAATACTACAACCCCCAATAGTCTAATACTACAACCCCAATAGTGTAATACTACAACCCCCAATAGTGTAATACTGCAACCCCCAATAGTGTAATACTACAACCCCCAACAGTCTAATACTACAGCCCCCAATAGTGTAATACTACAACCCCCAATAGTGTAAGACTACAGCCCCCAATAGTGTAATACTACAACCCCCAATAGTGTAATACTACAGCCCCCAATAGTATAGTACTGCAACCCCCAACAGTCTAATACTACAACCCCCAATAGTGTAATACTACAACCCCCAATAGTGTAATACTACAGCCCCAATAGTGTAATACTACAACCCCCAATAGTGTAATACTACAACCCCCAATAGTGTAATACTACAACCCCCAATAGTGTAATACTACAACCCCCAATAGTGTAATACTAAAACCCCCCATAGTGTAATACTACAACCTCCAATAGTGTAATACTACAACCCCCAATAGTGTAATACTGCAGCCCCCAATAGTCTAATACTGCAGCCCCCAATAGTGTAATACTGCAACCCCCAATAGTGTAATACTACAACCCCCAATAGTCTAATACGCAGCCCCAATAGTGTAATACTGCAACCCCCAATAGTGTAATACTGCAACCCCCCAATAGTGTAATACTACAACCCCCAATAGTCTAATACTACAGCCCCCAATAGTGTAATACTACAACCCCCCATAGTGTAATACTACAGCCCCCAATAGTGTAATACTACAACCCCCAATAGTGTAATACTACAACCCCCAATAGTGTAATACTACAACCCCCAATAGTGTAATACTACAGCCCCCAATAGTGTAATACTACAACCCCCAATAGTGTAATACTACAACCCCCAATAGTGTAATACTACAACCCCCAATAGTGTAATACTACAGCCCCCAATAGTGTAATACTACAACCCCCAATAGTGTAATACTACAGCCCCCAATAGTGTAATACTACAGCCCCCAATAGTCTAATACTACAGCCCCCAATAGTGTAATACTACAGCCCCCAATAGTGTAATACTACAGCCCCCAATAGTGTAATACTACAGCCCCCAATAGTCTAATACTGCAGCCCCCAATAGTGTAATACTACAGCCCCCCAATAGTGTAATACTACAGCCCCCAATAGTGTAATACTGCAGCCCCCAATAGTCTAATACTACAACCCCCCAATAGTCTAATACTACAGCCCCCCATAGTGTAATACTACAGCCCCCAATAGTGTAATACTACAACCCCCAATAGTGTAATACTACAACCCCCAATAGTGTAATACTACAGCCCCCCATAGTGTAATACTACAGCCCCCCATAGTCTAATACTACAGCCCCCAATAGTGTAATACTACAACCCCCAATAGTGTAATACTACAACCCCCAATAGTGTAATACTACAACCCCCAATAGTGTAATACTACAACCCCCAATAGTGTAATACTACAGCCCCCAATAGTGTAATACTACAGCCCCCAATAGTGTAATACTACAGCCCCCAATAGTGTAATACTGCAGCCCCCAATAGTGTAATACTACAACCCCAATAGTGTAATACTACAGCCCCCAATAGTGTAATACTGCAACCCCCATAGTGTAATACTACAACCCCCAATAGTGTAATACTACAACCCCCCAATAGTGTATACTACAGCCCCCAATAGTGTAATACTACAACCCCCAATAGTGTAATACTGCAACCCCCAATAGTGTAATACTGCAACCCCCAATAGTGTAATACTACAACCCCCAATAGTGTAATACTACAGCCCCCAATAGTGTAATACTACAACCCCCAATAGTGTAATACTACAACCCCCAATAGTGTAATACTACAACCCCCAATAGTGTAATACTACAGCCCCCAATAGTGTAATACTACAACCCCCAATAGTGTAATACTGCAACCCCCAATAGTGTAATACTGCAACCCCCAATAGTGTAATACTACAGCCCCCAATAGTGTAATACTACAGCCCCCAATAGTGTAATACTACAGCCCCCCATAGTCTAATACTACAGCCCCCAATAGTGTAATACTAGCAGCCCCCATTAGTTGTAATACTACAGCCCCCAATAGTGTAATACTACAACCCCCAATAGTGTAATACTGCAACCCCCAATAGTGTAATACTACAGCCCCCAATAGTGTAATACTACAGCCCCAATAGTGTAATACTACAACCCCAATAGTGTAATACTACAACCCCCAATAGTGTAATACTACAGCCCCCAATAGTCTAATACTACAGCCCCCAATAGTGTAATACTACAACCCCCAATAGTGTAATACTACAACCCCCAATAGTGTAATACTACAACCCCCAATAGTGTAATACTACAGCCCCCAATAGTGTAATACTACAACCCCCAATAGTGTAATACTACAACCCCCAATAGTGTAATACTACAGCCCCCAATAGTGTAATACTACAGCCCCCAATAGTGTAATACTACAACCCCCAATAGTGTAATACTACAACCCCCAATAGTGTAATACTACAACCCCAATAGTGTAATACTACAGCCCCCAATAGTGTAATACTGCAACCCCCAATAGTGTAATACTGCAACCCCCAATAGTGTAATACTACAACCCCCAATAGTGTAATACTACAGCCCCCAATAGTGTAATACTACAACCCCCAATAGTGTAATACTACAACCCCCAATAGTGTAATACTACAACCCCCAATAGTGTAATACTACAGCCCCCAATAGTGTAATACTACAGCCCCCAATAGTGTAATACTGCAACCCCCAATAGTGTAATACTGCAACCCCCAATAGTGTAATACTACAGCCCCCAATAGTGAATACTACAGCCCCCCTAGTCCTAATACTACAGCCCCCAATAGTGTAATACTACCAGCCCCCAATAGTGTAATACTACAGCCCCCAATAGTGTAATACTACAACCCCCCATAGTCTAATACTACAGCCCCCAATAGTGTAATACTACAACCCCAATAGGTAAGACTACAGCCCCCAATAGTGTAATACTACAGCCCCCAATAGTGTAATACTACAGCCCCCAATAGTGTAATACTACAGCCCCCATAGTCTATACTACAGCCCCCAATAGTGTAATACTACAGCCCCCAATAGTGTAATACTACAGCCCCCAATAGTGTAATACTACAACCCCCAATAGTGTAATACTACAGCCCCCAATAGTGTAATACTACAACCCCCAATAGTGTAAGACTACAGCCCCCAATAGTGTAATACTACAACCCCCAATAGTGTAATACTACAGCCCCCAATAGTATAGTACTGCAACCCCCCACAGTCTAATACTACAACCA